>NC_046974.1:1342500-1347500 GCF_009769545.1 Cyclopterus lumpus
AGACATGTAAGTAAGTAGACAGGTAGACAGGTAGGTAAGTAGACAGGTAGACATGTAAGTAAGTAGACAGGTAGATAGGTAGGTAAGTAGACAGGTAGACATGTAAGTAAGTAGACAGGTAGACCGGTAGGTAAGTAGACAGGTAGGTAAGTAGACAGGTAGACATGTAAGTAAGTAGACAGGTAGACAGGTAGGTAAGTAGACAGGTAGACATGTAAGTAAGTAGACAGGTAGACAGGTAGGTAAGTAGACAGGTAGACATGTAAGTAAGTAGACAGGTAGATATGTAGGTAAGTAGACAGGTAGACATGTAAGTAAGTAGACAGGTAGATAGGTAGGTAAGTAGACAGGTAGATAGGTAGGTAAGTAGACAGGTAGACATGTAAGTAAGTAGACAGGTAGACAGGTAGGTAAGTAGACAGGTAGACATGTAAGTAAGTAGACAGGTAGATATGTAGGTAAGTAGACAGGTAGACATGTAAGTAAGTAGACAGGTAGATAGGTAGGTAAGTAGACAGGTAGACAGGTAGGTAAGTAGACAGGTAGACATGTAAGTAAGTAGACAGGTAGATATGTAGGTAAGTAGACAGGTAGACATGTAGGTAAGTAGACAGGTAGATAGGTAGGTAAGTAGACAGGTAGATAGGTAGGTAAGTAGACAGGTAGACATGTAAGTAAGTAGACAGGTAGATAGGTAGGTAAGTAGACAGGTAGATAGGTAGGTAAGTAGACAGGTAGATAGGTAGGTAAGTAGACAGGTAGACATGTAAGTAAGTAGGACAGGTAGATAGGTAGGTAAGTAGACAGGTAGATAGGTAGGTAAGTAGACAGGTAGATAGGTAGGTAAGTAGACAGGTAGGTAAGTAGACAGGTAGACATGTAAGTAAGTAGACAGGTAGATAGGTAGGTAAGTAGACAGGTAGACATGTAAGTAAGTAGACAGGTAGATAGGTAGGTAAGTAGACAGGTAGACATGTAGGTAGTTAGGTAAACAGGTATGTAGACTACCTACCTGTTTACCTGCAATACATGGGTAGGTAAACATATAGATAGTAAACAGGTATGTAAACAGATATACAGTAAACAGGTAGGTAAACAGATAGACAGGTAGGTATGTAAGTAGGTAGACAGGTAAACAGGTAGGTAGACAGGTAGACAGGTAAACAGGTAGGTAGACACGTAAACAGGTAGGTAGGTAAACAGGTAGGTAGACATGTAGGTAGGTAGACAGGTAGGTAGACAGGTAGGTAGACAGGTAGACAGGTAGGTAGACAGGTAGACAGGTAGGTAAACAGGTAGGTAAACAGGTAGGTAAACAGGTAGGTAAACAGGTAGGTAGACAGGTAGACAGGTAAACAGGTAGGTAGACAGGTAGACAGGTAAACAGGTAGGTAGACAGGTAAACAGGTAGGTAAACAGGTAGGTAGACAGGTAGGTAAACAGGTAGGTAGACAGGTAGACAGGTAAACAGGTAGGTAGACAGGTAAACAGGTAGGTAGACATGTAGGTATGTAGACAGGTAAACAGGTAGGTAGGTAGATCCACAGGTAAGTAAGTAGACATGTAGGTAGATAGGTAAACAGGTATGTAGACATGTAGGTAGTTAGGTAAACAGGTAGGTAGGTAGATCCACAGGTAAGTAAGTAGACATGTAGGTAGTTAGGTAAACAGGTAGATAGGTAAACAGGTAGTGAGGTAAACAGGTAGTGAGGTAAACAGGTATGTAGACATGTAGGTAGATAGGTAAACAGGTATGTAGACATGTAGGTAGTTAGACAGGTAGACAGGTAGATAGGTAGAGAAGAAGGTAGTCAAACAGATAGACAGGGCAGGTAGACAGATAGATATTTGTAGTTATTACAGTCCTAGCTCATGGGGAGAGGGGTCGTCCTGAGACCACAAGGTACCTGGTTCGATCCCCGCTCTCCCCATAGTTCATGTGGAAGTGTCCTTGAGCAAAGCACTGCTCCCCCAGTTGCTCCCTGGGCGCTTCACTGGGAAACATGAATTACTTTATTATGACTTGAATGTGGTTTTGGAGGCAGCCTTCTATATGGTGAGCACCTCATTTACATATAAACAACCAAACAAATAAACAACAACAATCCCCACAGGGCTTAAGCAGCTCATCTCCAGTGTAAACAACAACTAAAAGGGATTATTGCATTAATAAACATTTTGAACTGACAAAGATAAGTTTTCTCCACTTTTATTAATCTACTCTTAAACTCAGAACAGTTTGGGGATCCGAGCACAAACATGCAATAGATCTCTTTCCTGTTATGTTTTTGTTGGTAGAAGCGAAAACCAAAACCAAATGTTTCCACTTAATTACTGCTCAAAAATGTCCCAACATGCATCAGCAGCAGTCCAGGTGGCGGCCTCACGGCTCATAAATACCAGAGTCCTCTGCAACACGACGCTGCTCAGACTTCTGCTGTGTGTGTGTGTGTGTGGCGTTTATTGTGTTATTTTATACAGTTCCCACACATTTGCACATTTATGTCGAGGCGGTTTGTGGCTTTAAATTATTTTCTACAACAAAACTATATACAATATACAATAACAAAATAAATAATAATAATGAATAAATATTCAATTAAATTAAATTCAGTTTATTTTGTATAAGCAAAAAACACAAATTACAAAGGCCTTTACAATCTGTACACATACGACATCCCTGACCTTTGACCTCACATCGGATCAGGAAAAACTCCCAAAAACCAGAAAAAAAACCTTTCAGGGGGAAAAAGGTAAGAACCTTCAGGAGAGCAACAGAGGAGGATCTCCCTGGATGGACAGAACAATATATGTCATGTGACCAGATGAACACTAGATGTCATGTGACCAGAACGAACAATAGATGTCATGTGACCAGATGAACAATAGATGTCATGTGACCAGATGAACAATATATGTCATGTGACCAGATGAACAATAGATGTCATGTGACCAGATGAACACTAGATGTCATGTGACCAGATGAACAATATATGTCATGTGACCAGATGAACAATAGATGTCATGTGACCAGATGAACAGAGTTACAGAGTTACATAAACACATTACATGAATATGACAATGTATGAATAATGAGTAGTAGGCATGGACCACAATCCAGACCTCCACAATCCATGAAACAGAAGGAGAAAGAGAGGAGGGGGGGCATCAGCAGGGCCATGGCAGGAGGCATTGCAAAAGAGGCCAGACCAATGAGGCCAGGCCTTTCAGGCAGGAGGCACAAAGAAGGAGGCAGGGCCCAGGCCAGAGGCTGGATGCAGGAAGCAGGGGCAAGGAGTTAGGACCCAGGAGCCTGGATCAGCTTCAGACACCTCCAGGTCCAATGGACCCTCTGAGACGTGAAGTCACAACGACTCCGGGGAGGAAGCAGAGTTAATAAGGTGCAATGGAGAGATGTAAATTCATCCATAAGGAGAGAGAGAAGAGGAGATAGGTGCTCAGTGTATCCTAAAACATCCCCCAGCAGCCTATAAGCCTATAGCAGCATATCAAGGGGCTGGACCAGGGCAAACCTGATTCAGCCCTAACTATAAGGGCTATTAAAGAGGAAAGTCTTAAGTCTATTCTTGAATGAGGTGACTGTGTCTGCCTCCCGGACTGAAAGTGGAAGCTGGTTCCATAAAAGAGGAGCTTGATAACTGAAGGCTCTGGCTCCCATCCTACTTTTTTAGGACTCTAGGAACCACAAGTAGCCCCGCATTTAGTGAGCGCAGCTCTCTAGTGGGGCAATATGGTACTACAAGCTCCTTAAGATATGATGGTGCATCACCAATCAAGGCTTTGTAGGTGAGGAGAAGAATTTTAAATGTGATTCTTGATTTTACAGGGAGCCAGTGCAGCGCAGCTAATACAGGAGTCATGTGATCTCTTTTCTTAGTTTTTGTAAGTACACGAGCTGCAGCATTCTGGATCAACTGGAGGGACTTAAGAGACTTATTAGAGCAGCCTGATAATAAGGAGTTGCAGTAATCTAGTCTGGAAGTAACAAACGCGTGAACCAGCTTTTCTGCATCTTTTTGAGACAAGATGTGCCTGATTTTGAAATGTTACGTAGATGAATAAATGCAATCCTTGAGATTTGCTTAACGTGGGAGTTAAAGGACAAGTCTCGGTCAAAGATAACTAGAGATTCTTTACAGTGGTGTTGGATGCCAGGGCAATGCCATCTACAGAAACCACATCACCAGATAATTGATCTCTGAGGTGTTCAGGGCCCAGTAAAATAACTTCAGTTTTGTCTGAGTTTAACATCAGGAAGTTGCAGGTTATCATCTGATCCAGTCTCTGTAATAGGATGTCATGGTCAATGGTGTCTAATGAAGCACTAAGGTCGAACAAGACCAGTACAGAGATGAGTCCTTTATCAGCACTAAGGTCTAACAAGACCAGTACAGAGATGAGTCCTTTATCAGCACTGAGGTCTAACAAGACCAGTACAGAGATGAGTCCTTTATCAGCACTAAGGTCTAACAAGACCAGTACAGAGATGAGTCCTTTATCAGCACTAAGGTCTAACAAGACCAGTACAGAGATGAGTCCTTTATCAGCACTAAGGTCTAACAAGACCATTACAGAGATGAGTCCTACTTTCTCAAGGATCTTAGAGAGGAAGGGAAGGTTAGAGATCGGTTTTTCTTCTTTAAAACCAGTGGACACACAGACGTTTCAGGGTCAAAGTTGAGGAAACTCTTCTCCTTACCCTATCTTTAAGGCTGAGCCCGGCCCCTCTACGGAGGAAACTGGGCCTAGATATCCTGTCCATGAAGGTCCTGTTCAGGACCGGTGATAAAGGGCAGTGCTGGCGGAGGCCAACACCCACCGGGAACGTGTCTGACTTAATACCGAGAATATGAACACAGCTCCTACTGCAGGAGTACAGAGACCGGATGGCCCGTTGCAACGAGTCCGGCAGCCCGTAATCCCGCAGCACCCCCCACAAAAAACCCAAGGGAGACGGTCGAAAGCCTTCTCCAAGTCCA
>NC_046974.1:1352500-1405000 GCF_009769545.1 Cyclopterus lumpus
TAGTCAGTGTTTAGGTAGTCAGTGTTTAGGTAGTCACTGTTCAGGTAGTCAGTGTTTAGGTAGTCAGTGTTCAGGTAGTCAGTGTTCAGGTAGTCAGTGTTCAGGTAGTCTCTGTTCAGGTAGTCACTGTGCAGGTGGTCTCTGTTCAGGTAGTCTCTGTTCAGGTAGTCTGTGTTCAGGTAGTCAGTGTTCAGGTAGTCTCTGTTCAGGTAGTCTCTGTTCAGGTAGTCAGTGTTCAGGTAGTCAGTGTTTAGGTAGTCAGTGTTCAGGTAGTCAGTGTTTAGGTAGTCTCTGTTCAGGTAGTCTCTGTTCAGGTAGTCAGTGTTCAGGTAGTCAGTGTTTAGGTAGTCTCTGTTCAGGTAGTCAGTGTTTAGGTAGTCAGTGTTCAGGTAGTCAGTGTTTAGGTAGTCTCTGTTCAGGTAGTCTCTGTTCAGGAAGTCTCTGTTCAGGAAGTCTCTGTTCAGGAAGTCAGTGTTCAGGAAGTCAGTGTTCAGGAAGTCAGTGTTCAGGAAGTCAGTGTTCAGGAAGTCAGTGTTCAGGAAGTCTCTGTTCAGGAAGTCTCTGTTCAGGAAGTCAGTGATCAGGAAGTCTCTGTTCAGGAAGTCAGTGTTCAGGAAGTCAGTGATCAGGAAGTCTCTGTTCAGGAAGTCTCTGTTAAGGAAGTCTCTGTTCAGGAAGTCAGTGATCAGGAAGTCAGTGATCAGGAAGTCTCTGTTCAGGAAGTCTCTGTTCAGGAAGTCAGTGTTCAGGAAGTCAGTGTTCAGGAAGTCAGTGTTCAGGAAGTCAGTGATCAGGAAGTCTCTGTTCAGGAAGTCTCTGTTCAGGAAGTCTCTGTTCAGGTAGTCTCTGTTCAGGTAGTCAGTGTTCAGGTAGTCAGTGTTTAGGTAGTCAGTGTTCAGGTAGTCAGTGTTTAGGTAGTCTCTGTTCAGGTAGTCTCTGTTCAGGTAGTCAGTGTTCAGGTAGTCAGTGTTTAGGTAGTCTCTGTTCAGGTAGTCAGTGTTTAGGTAGTCAGTGTTCAGGTAGTCAGTGTTTAGGTAGTCTCTGTTCAGGTAGTCTCTGTTCAGGAAGTCTCTGTTCAGGAAGTCTCTGTTCAGGAAGTCAGTGTTCAGGAAGTCAGTGTTCAGGAAGTCAGTGTTCAGGAAGTCAGTGTTCAGGAAGTCAGTGTTCAGGAAGTCTCTGTTCAGGAAGTCTGTGTTCAGGAAGTCAGTGATCAGGAAGTCTCTGTTCAGGAAGTCAGTGTTCAGGAAGTCAGTGATCAGGAAGTCTCTGTTCAGGAAGTCTCTGTTAAGGAAGTCTCTGTTCAGGAAGTCAGTGATCAGGAAGTCAGTGATCAGGAAGTCTCTGTTCAGGAAGTCTCTGTTCAGGAAGTCAGTGTTCAGGAAGTCAGTGTTCAGGAAGTCAGTGTTCAGGAAGTCAGTGATCAGGAAGTCTCTGTTCAGGAAGTCTCTGTTCAGGAAGTCTCTGTTCAGGAAGTCTCTGTTCAGGAAGTCAGTGTTCAGGAAGTCTCTGTTCAGGAAGTCAGTGATCAGGAAGTCTCTGTTCAGGAAGTCAGTGTTCAGGAAGTCTCTGTTCAGGAAGTCTCTGTTCAGGAAGTCTCTGTTCAGGAAGTCAGTGTTCAGGAAGTCAGTGATCAGGAAGTCAGTGTTCAGGAAGTCAGTGTTCAGGAAGTCAGTGTTCAGGAAGTCTCTGTTCAGGAAGTCTCCGTTCAGGAAGTCAGTGATCAGGAAGTCAGTGATCAGGAAGTCTCTGTTCAGGAAGTCTCTGTTCAGGAAGTCAGTGATCAGGAAGTCTCTGTTCAGGAAGTCTCTGTTCAGGAAGTCAGTGATCAGGAAGTCTCTGTTCAGGAAGTCTCTGTTCAGGAAGTCAGTGTTCAGGAAGTCAGTGATCAGGAAGTCTCTGTTCAGGAAGTCAGTGTTCAGGAAGTCTCTGTTCAGGAAGTCTCTGTTCAGGAAGTCAGTGATCAGGAAGTCAGTGTTCAGGAAGTCAGTGTTCAGGAAGTCAGTGATCAGGAAGTCTCTGTTCAGGAAGTCTCTGTTCAGGAAGTCTCTGTTCAGGAAGTCTCTGTTCAGGAAGTCAGTGTTCAGGTAGTCTCTGTTCAGGAAGTCAGTGATCAGGAAGTCTCTGTTCAGGAAGTCTCTGTTCAGGAAGTCTCTGTTCAGGAAGTCAGTGATCAGGAAGTCAGTGATCAGGAAGTCTCTGTTCAGGAAGTCAGTGTTCAGGAAGTCTCTGTTCAGGAAGTCTCTGTTCAGGAAGTCAGTGATCAGGAAGTCTCTGTTCAGGAAGTCAGTGTTCAGGAAGTCAGTGTTCAGGAAGTCAGTGTTCAGGAAGTCTCTGTTCAGGAAGTCTCTGTTCAGGAAGTCTCTGTTCAGGAAGTCAGTGATCAGGAAGTCTCTGTTCAGGAAGTCGGTTCAGGAAGTCAGTGTTCAGGAAGTCTCTGTTTAGGAAGTCAGTGTTCAGGAAGTCTCTGTTCAGGAAGTCACAACAACAGTTGTTAGTTCTGATCTGAAGACTACTTCAGAAGGTGAACTAGTTTAGTACAGTTTACAGATGCTAAATAAATAACCATATACATTATTATTATTATTATTATTATTATTAACACCCACATCTTTGCACTACATGAGACAAATAGCGAACAATCGAATGTTAAGTATTACGACTACACCTAAAATATGGATTTTCTACAACACGTGGTGTTTGCTGTCAGATCTAAGAGCCAATCAGCTCTCTGATGTGGCGACAGCCAGGCGTTTCCCATCATGCACTGGGCCACGCAGTGGATGCATGACGTCAGAGCAAGTCAGGAGCAAGAGGACACAAATCTACCCAGCATGCCTTGCGCGCCGATCGCCGGCGATCAATTCTGCGCAGAACTGGCTCATCTCGAACGAGCCTAATCTTGTCAAATCTTAATTTCTTTTCCCAGAGTTTAATGAGAAAAAACGATCTAAAATATGATGTTGATATCACTTTATTGTAAGATTCCAGTAAACTGAAGAACCAGGAGGAGGAGTTACGTCACCAATAATAATAAATAAATCACTTTTCGAGGTAATAATGTCGCTGAACTAGAAATCTCTTTTGTGTGACGAGACAAACAAATTACCTAATAAAATATGTTGAAAGGTCATTTGAATTGTATGCATTATTGTTTCAGGTTGTTGACGTCATGGCGACTGCAGCGCCAGGTGAGTCTGTCACACTTTAGTTCATATCACATATAATAAAAACACTGTGTCCTCAGATATTATCGTCCTGCATTATGAAACATGAAGGTACAGAGGTAGACTGGACACCTGTCCAGGTGAACCCGCCTCCACCCAACGACAATATAAAGAGGATACGCGGATGGATGATGAAAGGAAATGTTATTGATCATTCCATCTTCGCAGCTTTTCTTTTCACAGCCAACATTACATGTTACATGTAAAATATAATAAGCACAATGCAAGTGAGATTGTGATAGCGACCTCCAGTAGGGGGCAACACATTTATGGAAAGATTTTTTTGAAAATGCGAACCATCACCCTGGTCTGAAATGGTCTCCATTGCCAATGTTCCCGACCCCCATGCGACGTTGAAAAGCCGGGTCAGCCAAGACAGCCCAACAATGTCCAGCGCCTTTAGCATCTGAATATATATTTAATATTCACTTTAAGGCCATACCTCCCCTCCTCCAACACCAGTTGGAGCCAGGGCCGGAGTGGGGCCACCTGTCAGCCCGGGAATTTCAGGCTCAAGACCAGCCCACTTTTTCCATGGTAGTGGAAATTGGACAAATTAAGTACCAGTTCAGCTCTTACTATCCTGTAGTTATTTTTTATTAATACCATGGTCCAACAAATAATGTAAAGGTTAAATAAAACAATAATAATCCACTTAAGATGAGAAGTTAACACAAAATATTTCACTATTCCACAAGGATAGGTTGATGAATGAACAAAAGCAGAAATAAATAAATAAAACATTTGAAACATATCCCACTCTTCAACAAAGAGGCATATTGAAGTAATGTTTACAGTTCAACTCACAGTACAGTATACTTCTTATAGTCTTATCTGCTGCTCCGAAGTTACAAAGAAAAATTAAGTCATATTACTGCATACTTCAATATCAATATTATATATCATTATTTGCATAATATTTGCAAAGTCTATGGATCGCCATATTTTGGGTGATATAAAAAGGCTAATATTTCAATTCAATTTAATATTTTGCTTGGGAATAGGTTGACAACGCTACAACGCTATTAATCAAGGCTACAACGTTAGCCGAATAGTTGCGTTGCTAATCATTAGGCCTTTGTCTCTCTTTACCAGTTGCCACTTGTTTGTCCTCTTGAACATGAATCAGTAAGCTTGGCACATTGGGCAGCATCCTCCTCCAACGCCTTCCTTTGGTCCAGCCCCTCCTGCCGTCTTCCTCCCGTCCGTCCTCCCTGACGCGGATCGCTGCGGTCGGGCCGGCCCAGCTATCGGTAGTCTAGAGAAAACTCTTTGGAAAAGACGGGCTACGGGGAGAACTTCCTCTCATGGTAACTCCCAAATAGAGTTGGTTGGTTCCATAATGGACCGAACCAACTCTATTTGGGAGAGGAGAACTTCCTCGCATGGTACAACCCATGCAGAGGTTGCGGTGTCAGAATGCGGAACGTGTGTCGCCCACTTTAAGAGAAGATGAACTAACGTGACAAATGTCAACAAATAAAATTCTCGACCGGCCCAGAAGTGAAGCGGCCCACCGGGAACTCTCCCGATTCTCCACCCCGGGCCTGGTTGGAGCCTTACTCCCCACAGGCGCAGGGAGGCAACCCTCTTGTTCTCCGAGAAAAAACTCCAACACGGCGGCGCTCAGCCGGGGGTTTGTGAGTATCTTTACTCCCACCTGGTTTGTGAGTATCTTTACTCCCACCTGGTTTGTGAGTATCTTTACTCCCACCTGGTTTGTGAGTATCTTTACTCCCACCTGGTTTGTGAGTATCTTTACTCCCACCTGGTTTGTGAGTATCTTTACTCCCACCTGGTTTGTGAGTATCTTTACTCCCACCTGGTTTGTGAGTATCTTTACTCCCACCTGGTTTGTGAGTATCTTTACTCCTACCTGGTTTGTGAGTATCTTTACTCCCACCTGGTTTGTGAGTATCTTTACTCCCACCTGGTTTGTGAATATCTTTACTCTCACCTGGTTTGTGAATATCTTTACTCTCACCTGGTTTGTGAATATCTTTACTCTCACCTGGTTTGTGAGTATCTTTACTCCCACCTGGTTTGTGAGTATCTTTACTCTCACCTGGTTTGTGAGTATCATTACTCTCACCTGGTTTGTGAGTATCATTACTCTCACCTGGTTTGTGAGTATCATTACTCCCACCTGGTTTGTGAATATCCCTACTCTCACCTGGTTTGTGAGTATCATTACTCCCACCTGGTTTGTGAGTATCTTTACTCTCACCTGGTTTGTGAGTATCATTACTCCCACCTGGTTTGTGAGCATCCCTACTCTCACCTGGTTTGTGAGTATCATTACTCCCACCTGGTTTGTGAGTATCTTTACTCTCACCTGGTTTGTGAGTATCCCTACTCTCACCTGGTTTGTGAGTATCTGGCCATCTTCATTTACCCTTAACCAGTAATATATATATATATATATATATATATATTACATTACATTACATTGTAGTACCATATTGCCCCACTAGAGAGCTGCGCTCACTAAATGTGGGGCTACTTGTGGTTCCTAGAGTCCTAAAAAGTAGGATGGGAGCCAGAGCCTTCAGTTATCAAGCTCCTCTTTTATGGAACCAGCTTCCACTTTCAGTCAGGGAGGCAGACACAGTCACCTCATTCAAGAATAGACTTAAGACTTTCCTCTTTAATAGCCCTTATAGTTAGGGCTGAATCAGGTTTGCCCTGGTCCAGCCCCTTGATATGCTGCTATAGGCTTATAGGCTGCTGGGGGATGTTTTAGGATACACTGAGCACCTATCTCCTCTTCTCTCTCTCCTTATGGATACATTTACATCTCTCCATTGCACCTTATTAACTCTGCTTCCTCCCCGGAGTCTTTGTGACTTCACGTCTCATAGGGTCCATTGGACCTGGAGGTGTCTGATGCTGGTGAGCCGGCCTCCCATTGGCCCTGCTGATGCCCCGCCCCCCCTCCTCTCTACCTCCTTCTGTTTCTTGGATTGGAGTTCCATTCATACATTGTCATATTCATGTAATGTGTTTATGTAACTCTGTAACTCTGTTCATCTGGTCACATGACATCTATTCATCTGTCCATCCGGGGAGAGGGATCCTCCTCTGTTGCTCTCCTGAAGGTTTCTTCCCTTTTTTCCCTGTCAAAGGTTATTTTTGGGGAGTTTTTCCTGATCCGATGTGAGGTCAAAGGTCAGGGATGTCGTATGTGTACAGATTGTAAAGCCCTCTGAGGGGAGGTTGTGATTTGTGATATTGGGCTATACAAAATAAACTGAATTGAAATTGAATTGAATTACATTTCATGTCATTTAGCTGACGCTTTTATCCAAAGCGACTTACAATAAGTGCATTAAACCATGAGTCCAAACTCAGAACAACAAGAATCAAGCAAGTACAATTTCTTCAATAACGTTAAACTACAAAGTGCCATCAGTAAGAGACATTTAAGTGCTACTAAAGTGCTAAACAACAAAGTGCTATCGGTAAGGGACATTTAAGTGCTACTAGAGTGCTACTACGGCTCTATATATATATATATATATATATAAATACTGACATCTACACTTTAGACAAATCTCACAAGTCTTCCCTTTATTATAACACCAACATTATTCAAATAGCCCTCGTGGTTGCAGAGACTAAACAATCAACACAATTGAATTCTTCCTGAAACAGGTTCTCTTCAGTCAAACATTTCATGTGAATGATCAATGTTCTGTATTCTTAGTGTCAGATGATCTGCAGCCTTTGAAGCGGAGCAGCAGTTATGAATTACTGCCACCTGACAGTAAGTCATAATTATTGTTCTGTTTATTAACATGTAATTACAGTGTTTATAGCTCACACATTCACTGTCGTCCACTTTTAAAAAGCTGTGACTTCCTCATTTGTTCTGAAGCTAGATTTATTGTTTTCATGTTGGTTGTCGTCTTCAGTTGAATAGTTTTGACTGACTCCATGTTTTCTCCTCAGTGTCTGAGCTCAGGGTGGTTCTGCTGGGGAACAGCTGGTCTGAGAGGAGTTCAGTGGGGAACTTCATACTGGGAGGGACTACGGTCATCACTGAGGAAGAACCAGACCACTGTGTGACAGTCAGAAGACGGTTGAAAGACAAAGAAATAGTTCTGATCCACACTCCAGACCTGCTGCAGCCCAACATCTCTGAAGACAAACTAAGAGACCATGTAGAAACCTGTGAGAGACTCTCTGGTCCTGGACCTCATGTGTTCCTGCTGGTTCTACAGCCTGAAGACTTCACTGAGGAACTCAAAGTGAAGCTCTGCAGAGTCCTGGAACTCTTCGGTGATCAATCATTTGATCGTTCATTGATACTGATAACACCCAGAGAGGAGAGTTCAGCTCTGATGGACCAAGACCAGCCCTTAAAGGACCTGATCACAAAGTGCAGATACAGAAACCTGAACCAGAAGAACCTTGATCGTCCAGAACTGGTCACACGTTTGGGTCAAATTGTAAGAGATAACAATGGAGAGCTTGTGAGGTGTGACGTATCAGAGGATGAGGGTTTGATCAGGACACCAAAGTCTGACCACATGAAGCCGTCTTTAAACCTGGTTCTGTGTGGGAGGACAGGAGCAGGGAAGACTTCAGCAGCCAAGGCCATTGTAGGTCAGAGAGACCTTCATTCAGCCTCCAACTCCTCACAGTGTGTTCAACATCAGGGAGAGGTGAGTGGACGTCAGGTTTCTCTGGTGGAGCTGCCTGCCTTGTGTGGGAAGCCTCAGGAGGAAGTGATGGAGCAATCCCTCAGGTGTATCTCCCTGTGTGACCCTGAGGGGGTCCATGCCTTCCTCCTGGTCCTACCTGTGGGTCCCCTCATGGATGTAGACAAGAAAGAGTTAGAGACCATCAAGAAGACATTCGGATCTCCAGCCAATGACTTCACCATAATTCTGTTCACTGTGGACTTAGATCCTAAAGCTCCAGCTGTTGTTAACTTTTTACAGGAAAACAAGGAGATCCAGGAGCTCTGTCAGAGCTGTGGAGGAAGATATGTAGTTCTCAACATTAAGGACCAGCAGCAGATCCCAGAGCTGATGGATTATGTGGACAAGATGAGAGTTGAAGGATCCAGATGCTTCACAATGAAGGTGTTCACCAAGGCTCTGATGGAGAAGGTTTCAAGACTTGAAGCTGAACTGCAGGTTGTGAAACAGAAGACAGAGGGAGGATGTGATGTTCAACATCAGGGCAGAGAGAGTGTCAGGATGGTGCTGATCGGGCGGACTGGCAGCGGGAAGAGTGCAACAGGAAACACCATTTTGGGCCGACAACAGTTTACATCTAAGGCCAGCTTACGGTCAGTGACCAAGTTTTGTGAGAAAGCAACAGGAGAGATTGATGGACGGCCTGTCGTCGTGGTCGACACCCCCGGCTTGTTTGACACGACTCTGTCTGATGAGGACGTTCAAGAGGAGCTGGTGAAATGCATCAGCTTGTTGTCTCCTGGACCTCATGTGTTCTTACTGGTGCTGCAGATCGGACGCTTTACACAAGAAGAAAAAGATTCTGTGAAGCTCATCAAGAAATGTTTTGGGAAGAAGTCTTCAGATTTCATCATCATCATATTCACCAGAGGAGACGATCTGGAAAATACAACCATTGAGAGTTACATAGAAGAAGGAAAGGAGGATTTTTTGACAAAACTCATAAATGACTGTGGAGGAAGATACCTGGTCTTCAACAACAACAACAACAACAACCAGACATACCACATACAAGTCAGAGATTTGATGAAGAAGACCAACCAAATGAGGAAGGAGAAAGGAGGTGGCTGCTTCACCTCAGAGATGTTCCAGGAGGCCGAAGCAGCAATACAGAAGGAAGTGAAGCGAATCATGAAGGAGAAAGAAGAAGAAATGCAGAGACAGAAGGAGGAGCTTCAAAGAAAACATGAAGAAGAAATGACAGTAGTGAAGAGAAGAATGGAACAAGAGAAAGAAGAAATTGAACAAGAGAGAAGCAAACAACTTATAGAAATGAAAGAAAACATCGACAAGGAGCGAGAGGAGAGAAAGAAAGAAGAGGAAAAGAGAAAAGAGGAGGACAGGAACAGGACAAGGCTAGAAGAACAACAACAACAAGAGTGGGAACAAACACTTGGAGCTCTGGAGAAAAGAATACAGTCAGAATCAAAAGAAAAGGAAACAATTGACAGAGAGTTGGAGAAAAGTAGTGAGAAGATGAGAAAGCAACAAGAAGACTGGGAGAAGGAAAGAAACGAGTGGTGGAAGAAACGACATCAAGAAAATAAAAAGAAACGACATGAGGAGCAAACTAAGCTCACAGAGCTGCAAGAAAAATACGAACGAGAAATAGAACAACATCAAATCAAAAGAAAAGCAGAAGATCTAAGCAGAACAGAACAGGAGGAGGAGGAGAGGAAAGAACTGGAGGAAAAGTACAAGAAGAAACTGAAGGAAATGAAGAGTGAATATGAAGAGGAGGCAAGGAAACAAGCTGAAGAGTTCAATGACTTCAGACAGAAATACAACAAGGACTTCACAGCGCTGGTGGAGAAGCACATGGAGGAAATACTGGAACTGAAGAAAAGGCAAGAAAGACAAGTGGAGGCAGAACGGAGACGTGGAAAAAAGTACGAGCTGTTACACGACCTCTCGAGTCACAAAGAAAAAGGTCTAAAGGACGAAATGGACGACATGAAGAAAAAACATGAAGAAGAAATAAACAAACTCAAACATAAATACAAAGACACATGTTTCATCCTCTGATCTACCCACGGATTGATAATCAGTGTGATTTTAGCAGATGGAACAACAGTTGAATATTGAAAGAACAACACCCATTTTATTATTACGACCTTCCTTTCGTAAATATTTTTTAACAAGGAAAAGTTTTTGTGGTTTTCTGGAAAGTCACATTTGTTTTTTGTAAAAGGTGTCGTTGTTACGTTACGTTGTTACGTTACGTTGTTACGTTACGTTGTTACGTTACGTTGTTACGTTATGTTGTTACGTTACGTTGTTACGTTACGTTGTTACGTTACGTTGTTACGTTATGTTGTTATGTTGTTACGTTACATTGTTACGTTATGTTGTTACGTTATGTTGTTACGTTATGTTGTTACGTTATGTTGTTACGTTATGTTGTTACGTTACATTGTTACGTTATGTTGTTACGTTACGTTGTTACGTTATGTTGTTACGTTATGTTGTTACATTATGTTGTTACGTTACGTTGTTACGTTACGTTGTTACGTTATGTTGTTACGTTATGTTGTTACGTTATGTTGTTACGTTATGTTGTTACGTTATGTTGTTACGTTATGTTGTTACGTTATGTTGTTACGTTACATTGTTACGTTATGTTGTTACGTTATGTTGTTACGTTATGTTGTTACGTTACATTGTTACGTTATGTTGTTACGTTATGTTGTTACGTTACGTTTTTACGTTATGTTGTTACGTTACGTTGTTACGTTACGTTGTTACGTTACGTTGTTACGTTACGTTGTTACGTTACGTTGTTACGTTACGTTGTTACGTTATGTTGTTATGTTATGTTGTTATGTTATGTTGTTACGTTATGTTATGTTGTTACGATACGTTGTTACGTTACGTTGTTACGTTACGTTGTTACGTTACGTTGTTACGTTACGTTGTTACGTTACGTTGTTACGTTACGTTGTTACGTTACGTTGTTACGTTAGGTTGTTACGTTAGGTTGTTATGTTAGGTTGTTACGTTGTTACGTTAATATTTTTTAACAGGGAATAGTTTTTGTGGTTTTCTGGAAAAAAAATTTTTTTGTTTTTTGTAAAAGGTGTATTAGCATTGTTACGTTACGTTGTTACATTGTTACGTTACATCGTTACGTTACATCGTTAACTTACGTTGGTACATTGGGTTGTCTTGTTGTGATGTCACGTTACATAACTATGTGGTTTTTTTTACTAAAGCAAACTTTCGTTTTAAATGTAATGTTAATGAAAAAAAAGGTTCTTCCAAGTGTCACAAAAAAACTGACAATTTGTATCCGTGTACATGAAATCTGTTGATTTAATTTTGTGACTATTTCTCAGGATAGGATGTCCCGTTAGGAAAATGGTATTTTCTCAACAAAAAAAACACTTTGGGGATGATTATTCAAAAGGGTTGAAAAAGCAGTTATGTTTTTATGTTTATTTAAAATTTCACTGTGTGAAACATCTCAATATTGTGACGAAATGTGTCATAACTTTATTGACTCTTCATCATAGAACAATCCTCACATGTCCAATACCTGAAGACATTGAATCAGCCTCAGCTGAATACTGAGAATAATTTAATGTTAGAAAACATAGTAAACATCATACCTGTTACATGTACATGTGACACCTGTGACACATGTGACACCTGTGACACATGTGACACCTGTGACACCTGTGACACCTGTGACACATGTGACACCTGTGATACCTGTGATACATGTGACACCTGTGACACCTGTAATACATGTGACACCTGTGACACCTGTGATACATGTGACACCTGTGACACCTGTGATACATGTGACACCTGTGACACCTGTGATACATGTGACAGCTGTGACACCTGTGACACATGTGACACCTGTGACACCTGTGATACATGTGACACCTGTGATACCTGTGACACCTGTGATACATGTGACACCTGTGATACCTGTGACACCTGTGACACCTGTGATACATGTGACACCTGTGACACCTATGACAACTGTGATACATGTAACACCTGTGATACATGTGACACCTGTGACACCTGTGACACCTGTGATAACTGTGACACCTGTGACACCTGTGATACCTGTGACACCTGTGACACCTGTGACACCTGTGATACATGTGACACCTGTGACACCTGTGACACCTGTGACACCTGTGACACATTTGACACCTGTGATACATGTGATACCTGTGACACCTGTGACACATGTGATACCTGTGACACCTGTGATACATGTGATACCTGTGACATCTGTGCCACCTGTGATACATGTGACACCTGTGACACCTGTGACACATGTGACACCTGTGACACCTGTGATACATGTGATACCTGTGACACCTGTGACACCTGTGATACATGTGATACCTGTGACACCTGTGACACCTGTGATACATGTGATACATGTGACACCTGTGATACATGTGACACCTGTGCCACCTGTGATACATGTGATACCTGTGACACCTGTGATACATGTGATACCTGTGACACCTGTGACACCTCTGACACCTGTGATACCTGTGACACCTGTGACACCTGTGACACCTGTGATACATGTGACACCTGTGATACCTGTGACACCTGTGACACCTGTGATACCTGTGACACCTGTGACACCTGTGACACCTGTGACACCTGTGATACATGTGACACCTCTGACACCTGTGATACCTGTGACACCTGTGACACCTGTGACACCTGTGATACATGTGACACCTGTGACACCTCTGACACCTGTGATACCTGTGACACCTGTGACACCTGTGACACCTGTGATACATGTGACACCTGTGACACCTGTGATACCTGTGACACCTGTGACACCTGTGATACCTGTGACACCTGTGACACCTGTGACACCTGTGACACCTGTGATACCTGTGACACCTGTGACACCTGTGATACATGTGACACCTGTGATACCTGTGACACCTGTGACACCTGTGACACCTGTGATACATGTGACACCTGTGACACCTGTGATACATGTGACACCTGTGATACATGTGACACCTGTGACACCTGTGATACATGTGACACCTGTGATACCTGTGACACCTGTGACACCTGTGATACCTGTGATACCTGTGACACCTGTGACACCTGTTATACATGTGACACCTGTGACACCTGTGACACCTGTGACACATTTGACACCTGTGACACCTGTGATACCTGTGACACCTGTGACACATGTGATACCTGTGACACCTGTGACACCTGTGATACATGTGATACCTGTGACACCTGTGACACCTGTGACACATGTGATACCTGTGACACCTGTGACACCTGTGATACATGTGACACCTGTGATACCTGTGACACCTGTGACACCTGTGACACCTGTGATACATGTGATACATGTGACACCTGTGATACATGTGACACATGTGACACCTGTGACACCTGTGATACATGTGACACCTGTGACACCTGTGACACCTGTGACACCTGTGACACCTGTGATACCTGTGATACATGTGACACCTGTGACACCTGTGACACCTGTGACACCTGTGACACCTGTGATACCTGTGAGACATGTGACACCTGTGACACATGTGACACCTGTGACACCTGTGACACCTGTGATACATGTGATACATGTGACACCTGTGATACATGTGACACATGTGACACCTGTGACACCTGTGACACCTGTGACACCTGTGACACCTGTGACACCTGTGCCCTAGAAAGGTTCAGTGAAGTTCAGTCCACAGTTCACAGCAGGTTTGTCATTTGATGGATTCCCCGCTGCAGTTGAGTCCTTACAAGGACAAAATAGGAAGACGCTTTGGTCTGACATGAAGGGGGCGTGGCCACACCTGGATGGGCCCCGCCCCCCTGAGATCTGGACAGTAAATTCCTACGTTGTGTTTGAGTCTGAAGTTAAAACTCCTAAAAAGGAACAGAACTGATTTACGAGGACATCATTCGGTGAAAGAAGCAGCGGAGAGGCGGAACAAGTCTCTGCAGGTTCAGGGTGTGGACACCTCCAACACCTGGGTACTTTCTACTGTACTGCATCTCAGAGGTACATGTTGTACTTTTACTGTACTGCATCTCAGAGGTACATGTTGTACTTTTACTGTACTGCATCTCAGAGGTACATGTTGTACTTGTACCTCATATTTAGGAGACAGGGCTGAGGTAGCAGCCGTAACATTACAGCATTGCACCGTGGTATTTATCCAAAGGCTTATGAAGAATCCTAACATGGAGACCTGAACTGGGTCTCAGCCTCCAGAAGAGTCCTCCAGGAACCAGAAGAGTCCTCCAGTCCACCAGCGGCTGCATTCCAAAGACACCTTTCAGCTGAGAACTGTTCTCAGGTTACAGTTCACTCCCTGTTAGAGAACCCAACACCAAATATTACGTACGTTTATTGTTTAATCGTTTTTATTTTTGTCTGTTTATTTTAGATAAAAAACGCAGAGAGATGAAAGGAAGTGACATTCAGCAAAGTCCTCGTCTGGAAGTCGCTTTATTATTTATTATTGATAATAAAAAATGAGCTCATCGTCTCGACATATTAAAAAACACGTGAATCCAGACGATCTTCTAACTTTAACAACTTTGATTCACGAAAGCACAAACGAGCTCTGATTCAGGATTTACTTCCACAAACGTTCACTCAGACTTCCTGTTTTTAACCTTTTCTTTCAATATCAGATCAAAATAATCTTCTGAACAGGTAGAGAACAGAGAACCTAAACAGGTAGAGAACAGAGAACCTAAACAGGTAGAGAACAGAGAACCTAAACAGGTAGAGAACCCGAACAGGTAGAGAACACAGTACCTGAACAGGTAGAGAACAGAGAACCTGAACAGGTAGAGAACACAGAAACCGAACAGGTAGAGAACAGAGAACCCGAACAGGTAGAGAACAGAGTACCCGAACAGGTAGAGAACAGAGAACCCGAACAGGTAGAGAACAGAGAACCCGAACAGGTAGAGAACAGAGTACCTGAACAGGTAGAGAACACAGTACCCGAACAGGTAGAGAACACAGAACCCGAACAGGTAGAGAACAGAGTACCTGAACAGGTAGAGAACACAGTACCCGAACAGGTAGAGAACAGAGTACCAGAACAGGTAGAGAACAGAGTACCAGAACAGGTAGAGAACACAGAACCCGAACAGGTAGAGAACAGAGTACCCAAACAGGTAGAGAACAGAGTACCCGAACAGGTAGAGAACAGAGAACCCGAACAGGTAGAGAACAGAGTACCTGAACAGGTAGAGAACACAGTACCCGAACAGGTAGAGAACACAGAACCCAAACAGGTAGAGAACAGAGTACCTGAACAGGTAGAGAACACAGTACCCGAACAGGTAGAGAACAGAGTACCAGAACAGGTAGAGAACACAGAACCCGAACAGGTAGAGAACAGAGTACCCAAACAGGTAGAGAACAGAGTACCCGAACAGGTAGAGAACACAGTACCCGAACAGGTAGAGAACAGAGAACCCGAACAGGTAGAGAACAGAGAACCTGAACAGGTAGAGAACAGAGTACCCGAACAGGTAGAGAATAGAGAACCTGAACAGGTAGATAACAGAGTACCCGAACAGGTAGAGAACAGAGTACCTGAACAGGTAGAGAACAGAGTACCTGAACAGGTAGAGAACAGAGAACCCGAACAGGTAGATAACAGAGTACCCGAACAGGTAGAGAACAGAGTACCCGAACAGGTAGAGAACAGAGTACCCGAACAGGTAGAGAACAGAGTACCCGAACAGGTAGAGAACAGAGAACCCGAACAGGTAGATAACAGAGTACCCGAACAGGTAGATAACAGAGTACCCGAACAGGTAGAGAACAGAGTACCCGAACAGGTAGAGAACAGAGTACCCGAACAGGTAGAGAACAGAGTACCCGAACAGGTAGAGAACAGAGTACCCGAACAGGTAGAGAACAGAGAACCCGAACAGGTAGAGAACAGAGTACCCGAACAGGTAGAGAACAGAGTACCCGAACAGGTAGAGAACAGAGTACCTGAACAGGTGGAGAACTGTTTCAAACATAATAGTTTTCTGTACGTTTCCTGTTCCACTAGCAGAAGTATTGCTACAGTTTGAAGTATTTTGGTCCGTGTTCACCTCCACAGATACATTCTGAACATGTGCTCACTCTTCCGGTCCGACGGGCCAATCACAGCCCTGCTATCCATTCAGTGGAAACCTCGATGGCCCAATCCGAACCTCCACCCTCACGGCTCTGAATTACCCACAATTCATTGCAATGTGCCGTTAAACACACAGTTAAAAGAAAAGGTAAACAAAGAGGACACAATAAATGATATTTACAACAACATTAAAGATTAAAGATGGAAAATAAAAACACATGAAATCAGAGGCAAGCAGAAATGTTATGTGTGTATATATATTATATAGTTATATATATAATATATATAATATATTTATATATATATATATATTTATATATATATAAATATATTATATATTATATATATTATATGTATATATATATATAAATATAATATATATATTATATATTTATATATATTATATATATATATATATATTATATATATACATTTATATTAGTATCTTTTTACACAGATGTATTCATCAAACATTTCGTTTTGTTATTGAATAAAAAGTATAAATAAATACCCACGATTGAACACAATATTTATTTAACGTCGTCATGGTAACGTGGTATGTCTCATTCATATCTACACCGTTTGAACACACTGAGGGTTCAGGGCTCAGGGTTCAGGGTTCAGGGTTCAGGGTTTGAGGGTTCAGGGTTTGAGGGTTCAGGTCTCAGGGGGGACACTGGGACTGGTTCTGTGTTTTTCTTCTTCTCTCCCTTCCTCCTGACGGATGCCTTCTCCAGCCAATCAGGACACGTGCTGAGACAACCTGAGGAGTCCTGCTCACCTGGACCAATGAGAGCGCGAGCTGAGAGAACGTTACCTTATATGGACCGCGCGAGGAGCCCCGCCAGCGGATAAAAGCTGCGCGTGCAGACCGTCACGTCACAGCCGGCCAGAAGCAAACACCTCCAGTCCACTCGACACGCACCTGCACAGGTAAGAGCTCTCCAGGGGTATCAATGCGCCACGCTTCTGTTCTGGTTATCGATCAGACGATCACCTGATCGACAGCTGTGTGCAGCGATGTAACGCCTTAGGAAAGGCTTCATGTCGGACTTTAATGTTCTGGAAATCAGTTTCAATGACGGCTTAATGTGAATTCAAAACAAAATTAATTTACCGAAAGATTTGCTTTTAATTCCATTTTAAAGAGTGAACTTTGACAAGCTGCCACGTTGTCAGTGTGTAAGTCTTCACGCTCAGCATCCGCCTTAAAGTGGCCTGGATGACGAGCCCCCAGATATGAACCTATATATGGATATGGATCAGCAGCTGATCATATCACACGTTAATGAAGGCGCTCTGTTTCCTCTAAACCAGACCAGTTGACTGAAGGCTCTTCGAGGTGTGTGTGTGTGTGTGTGTGTGTGTGTGTGTTGCAGGAGCCGCCCTCCCCTCAGGACATCTACTCAACTCTTCCTAAATTACCACTTTAGTAACAAACCTCCTGTTGAAGGGGGCTCGATTCTGATCTTTCTGAAGCCCTTCAGATGTTAATGACATTATTTCTACTCTGAATGCTCTCCTGAACCACTAGTTCTACTAATGGGAATGTATTTACGACTTCCCCTCATGTGTGTCCATGTTGTGACGACATCCTGATGAAGCCACATATTGACATGCATTAGTTAAATAACATGTCCCGTTTACTTTGAACACGGTGTTCTCTAACACTTTGACTGTCGGCCATGTTTGCTGCAAACCGACTGGCTGCCAGTCATCCTTGGCGAGCGGGACCTTCATCGGGTTTATCCGGTTGTACCACCTGACGCGCCCCGAGCCACGGTCTGAGGAGCACAACGTTGATTCAGTCCCACGTAAAGTGTTGCTTCACTCCTGGTTGTGTAACCGGATGTTTCAGAAGGTCGGCATGAGGAAATGATGACATCACTTCACTCTTTTTCTAGAGTCAAAACTTCTCTTTTTGGTTTTTTGCAACATTTCTTTTATTGTATGATTTGTTTAATTATTGCCCCCCCGTCCAACGCTTTAATTAATTTCTCAGGTCATTAAAAAGGATTTGACTCTATATAAATAAATACTAAAGTGTATAAGGGAAGTCCTTGATGGTGCCATTGGAGAACCTTTGTCTTAATCAAGTGTTCTTCAGAAATGGAAGACGACATCGCTGCCCTGGTTGTGGACAATGGCTCCGGCATGTGCAAGGCCGGCTTCGCCGGTGACGACGCCCCCCGCGCCGTCTTCCCCTCCATCGTGGGTCGCCCCAGACATCAGGTACGCTGGCTACCGGCCGTTCGCTCCCCCCTCCAGGTGAATGCAGGCAGCTTGTGACCCTGAAGGTGTGTCTGTGCGCAGGGTGTGATGGTGGGAATGGGACAGAAGGACAGCTACGTGGGAGACGAAGCCCAGAGCAAGAGAGGCATCCTGACCCTGAAGTACCCCATCGAGCACGGCATCGTCACCAACTGGGACGACATGGAGAAGGTAGACGTCCACCGGGTGCTCACCTGAGTGTCCACATGCACGTACATGTTCACCTGAACGCTTGACTACTGCAACAACCACTAAGCGTCTGTCCCGTCCTGCAGATCTGGCATCACACCTTCTACAACGAGCTCCGCGTGGCCCCTGAGGAGCATCCGGTCCTGCTGACCGAAGCTCCACTCAACCCCAAGGCCAACAGGGAGAAGATGACCCAGGTGTGTTCACGCTAGGATCACATGAGGCCTGTATGGGGAACCGGCTACAGCGGGTTGTTGGTCTTCAGTGACACCTGGTTTTCTCTTTGGTACAGATCATGTTCGAGACCTTCAACTGTCCTGCCATGTATGTGGCCATCCAGGCCGTGCTGTCGCTGTACGCCTCCGGTCGCACCACAGGTGAGAACGTGACCTCTGACCCACTTCCTGCTCAGGAAATGGACTTGTAGCACCAGTACCTGAGATGTTGGTGTTCTCCTCCTCACCATTCAGTGTCTTTTGCTTGTAACTGGTTGCAGGTATTGTGATGGACTCTGGTGACGGCGTCAGCCACACTGTGCCAATCTACGAGGGTTACGCTCTCCCTCACGCCATCCTGCGTCTGGACCTGGCTGGCAGAGATCTGACCGACTATCTGATGAAGATCCTCACTGAGAGGGGCTACAGCTTCACCACCACAGGTACGAGTTTAATGGACTGAAAGCAACTGAAGTGGAGCCTCCACTGACTGAAGGTCCTTCCACTACACACCCTTCTGTATGTAACTCCACCCTTTCATTTCCTCCCTTGAACACCAGCCGAGCGTGAGATCGTGCGAGACATTAAGGAGAAGCTGTGCTACGTGGCTCTGGACTTCGAGCAGGAGATGCAGACGGCATCCTCCTCTTCCTCGCTGGAGAAGAGCTACGAGCTTCCTGACGGACAGGTCATCACCATCGGCAACGAGAGGTTCCGATGCCCCGAGGCGCTGTTCCAGCCTTCCTTCCTTGGTGGGTACCGACTTATTCCTTTAGGCAAATTCTGTAAAGCATCAACATTTAGAAGCTCGTCTTAGCTTCCAGATGTGTACACCTTTTGCCCAATGGCTCTACGGAAGAGCTTGTGCAGCGTCTCTGGCCACAGGTGTCTGAGTGGTTTGAATACAAACACTGAACTCTGGTTCTTTGTGTTTAGGAATGGAGTCATGTGGCATCCACGAAACGACCTACAACAGCATCATGAAGTGCGACGTGGACATCCGTAAGGACCTGTACGCCAACACCGTGCTGTCAGGTGGCACCACCATGTACCCCGGCATCGCCGACCGCATGCAGAAGGAGATCACCGCCCTGGCCCCGCCCACCATGAAAATCAAGGTAGAGTTGCTTGATTAACTAATTGTCTTTTCAGGAAAAGGTTGAGTAGCTAAAACTTGTCCTGCAGGGCTAACTTAACGGTGTTATGCACCTACTGACTTGGTCTTTAACGGTTCTGCTGCCCAGTGGATAAACTGTCATTGGTTCCTGAACATTCATCAAGGTTCCATTTTTAAACTGATCAACTCTCCCATGAGCTACTTTGACAACTCTTAGTTTTCTCCCAAAGGACTACTTTATAAAATGTCTTCTCTCCTCCAGATCGTCGCTCCCCCAGAGAGGAAGTACTCCGTCTGGATCGGAGGCTCCATCCTGGCCTCCCTCTCCACCTTCCAGCAGATGTGGATCAGCAAGCAGGAGTACGACGAGTCCGGCCCGGCCATCGTCCACCGCAAGTGCTTCTAGAGGTCCAGGCCGCCGTCTCGCCCCCCACAGGCTGCTCGGTGGTTTGGTCCAACTGGAGCGGTCTCCACAGACTAAAAGATACGAGATGCCGCACAGAAGATGACTCGAGCGTCTGTTTTCAAGTCGCTGAACCTCTTGTGCCCTTGTTCTTCTGGCTCTGCTCACAGCTTTCTCACCTTCTGGTGATGCAACACAGTATTATCTCTTTCTACCTCTAACTGTTGAATGCTGTAAGTTGTACATCCATATTCTGCTTCTCTCCTGTTCTGTCCTCCGACTGTCAGAGTGGCGCTGTATCAATATTCCATAGGATTGTTCGCTAATAAAATTCATTACAACATCTGATTACTGCTTTAATGTTGTCATTTGCTGCGTTTAACAAACTTATTTTCCTTTGCATAATCCTGGTATTAACACCAAGACCACGCCCTCTTCACTGTTACACCTTCAGGCGACTGTTTAATAAGTAGTGTTTGTGGATAGTATTTTCCACTTTTGACCTTTTCACCATAACTGTCCTGGCATTAATGTGATCTGCAACATCCCTGATCAACAATAATTGATCATTAAATGACAATTGGAGCCTGATTACATCTATTCAACATGACATTTGCATCTTTACCACTTCAGGAAAACCTTTTTATGTCGACCATTTACACAAAGAACCTGTCAGCTTTTTATTCTGAACCTCAACAATTTAAACTATAGTTTTATGGTCCAACTCTTTATATCGCTCTGGGTAAAAGGTTGACTAGAGTTAATAAACTTGAGTGTCCATTTCCTTTAAAAAAAACAGGTGCTATTTCAATGGTGTCTTCTGTGACTTGGAGAAGGGAGTTGCTTTCTGCAGTGAACTTTTTTTAAAGTCTGAATGCCAACAAACCTTTATTTGTACTGAAAAAGTATTCTTGAGTGGCATTAGCACTGTTAGGCAGAGGTCTAGAGCTAGTTTCAAGGTTCTTCTGGTTCAGGTTTCTGTATCTGCACTTTGTGATCAGGTCCTTTAAGGGTTGGTCTTGGTCCATCAGAGCTGAACTCTCCTCTCTGGGTGTTATCAGTATCAATGAACGATCAAATGATTGATCACCGAAGAGTTCCAGGACTCTGCAGAGCTTCACTTTGAGTTCCTCAGTGAAGTCTTCAGGCTGTAGAACCAGCAGGAACACATGAGGTCCAGGACCAGAGAGTCTCTCACAGGTTTCTACATGGTCTCTTAGTTTGTCTTCAGAGATGTTGGCTGCAGCAGGTCTGGAGTGTGGATCAGAACTATTTCTTTGTCTTTCAACCGTCTTCTGACTGTCACACAGTGGTCTGGTTCTTCCTCAGTGATGACCGTAGTCCCTCCCAGTATGAAGTTCCCCACTGAACTCCTCTCAGACCAGCTGTTCCCCAGCAGAACCACCCTGAGCTCAGACACTGAGGAGAAAACATGGAGTCAGTCATTTAGAAAGACAAACCAGGACTGAACCTGATCTGATACAAGACCTATTCAACAAGATGATACATAACTCCAACTGGTGAATCCGTTGCCATCTAAGCCTATCTCCAAGTTGCGTAATATAGCAATCAGCCAAAGTCTTAGAAAATAGTTTGTAAGCAGCTTATTCAACGAGCACGGTACATTTGCTATTAGTCTGACTTCAGTCAGCACTCAACAATAACAGTTCTTTTCAGAGTGATCCAGGGGTGGGTTCTGCTTTGGTACTGTTGATACACTCGACCAGGGGTATTCAATTTAAATTAAATCAAAATGTCTTACTGGCACTATGATTTAGTCCCATTTATACCGGAGTAGCCTAACAGTCAGTTGATGACTACATACAGATGTTGAAGTTCAAATGAATAATATCTCAACAGCATCTACCAACATTTTCTTCATGTCTTAAAGCTGCATTCTCTCTACTGACCACCAGGGGGGCGACTCCTCTGGTTGTATAGAAGTTTATGCTTCATGTGTTAAAAATGCATTCTCTCTACTGACCACCAGGGGGGCGACTCCTCTGGTTGTATAGAAGTCTATGCTTCATGTGATAAAGCTGCATTCTCTCTCCTGACCACCAGGGGGCGACTCCTCTGGTTGTATAGAAGTCTATGCTTCATGTGTTAAAGCTGCATTCTCTCTCCTGACCACCAGGGGGTGACTCCTCTGGTTGTATAGAAGTCTATAATTCATGTGTTAAAGCTGCATTCTCTCTCCTGACCACCAGGGGGGCGACTCCTCTGGTTGTATAGAAGTCTATGCCTTATGTGTTAAAGCTGCATTCTCTCTACTGACCACCAGGGGGGCGACTCCTCTGGTGTATAGAAGTCTATGCTTCATGTGTTAAAGCTGCATCTTCTCTCCTGACCACCAGGGGGCGACTCCTCTGGTTGTATAGAAGTCTATGCTTCATGTGTTAAAGCTGCAATCTCTCTCCTGACCACCAGGGGGCGACTCCTCTGGTTGTATAGAAGTCTATGCTTCATGTGTTAAAGCTGCATTCTCTCTCCTGACCACCAGGGGGCGACTCCTCTGGTTGTATAGAAGTCTATGCTTCATGTGTTAAAGCTGCATTCTCTCTCCTGACCACCAGGGGGCGACTCCTCTGGTTGTATAGAAGTCTATGCTTCATGTGTTAAAGCTGCATTCTCTCTCCTGACCACCAGGGGGGCGACTCCTCTGGTTGTATAGAAGTCTATGCTTCATGTGTTAAAGCTGCATTCTCTCTACTGACCACCAGGGGGCGACTCCTCGGGTTGTATAGAAGTCAATGCTTCATGTGTTAAAACTGCATTCTCTCTCCTGACCACCAGGGGGGCGACTCCTCTGGTTGTATAGAAGTCTATGCTTCATGTGTTAAAGCTGCATTCTCTCTCCTGACCACCAGGGGGCGACTCCTCTGGTTGTATAGAAGTCTATGCTTCATGTGTTAAAGCTGCATTCTCTCTACTGACCACCAGGGGGGCGACTCCTCTGGTTGTATAGAAGTCTATGCTTCATGTGTTAAAGCTGCATTATCGCTCCTGACAACCAGGGGGCGACTCCTCTGGTTGTATAGAAGTCAATGCTTCATGTGTTGAAGCTGCATTCTCTCTCCTGACCACCAGGGGGCGACTCCTCTGGTTGTATAGAAGTCTATGCTTCATGTGTTAAAGCTGCATTCTCTCTCCTGACCACCAGGGGGCGACTCCTCTGGTTGTATAGAAGTCTATGCTTCATGTGTTAAAGCTGCATTCTCTCTACTGACCACCAGGGGGGCGACTCCTCTGGTTGTATAGAAGTCTATGCTTCATGTGTTAAAGCTGCATTCTCGCTCCTGACAACCAGGGGGCGACTCCTCTGGTTGTATAGAAGTCAATGCTTCATGTGTTAAAGCTGCATTCTCTCTCCTGACCACCAGGGGGCGACTCCTCTGGTTGTATAGAAGTCTATGCTTCATGTGTTAAAGCTGCATTCTCTCTACTGATCACCAGGGGGGCGACTCCTCTGGTTGTATAGAAGTCTATGCTTCATGTGTTAAAGCTGCATTCTCTCTCCTGACCACCAGGGGGCGACTCCTCTGGTTGTATAGAAGTCTATGCTTCATGTGTTAAAGCTGCAATCTCTCTCCTGACCACCAGGGGGCGACTCCTCTGGTTGTATAGAAGTCTATGCTTCATGTGTTAAAGCTGCATTCTCTCTCCTGACCACCAGGGGGCGACTCCTCTGGTTGTATAGAAGTCTATGCTTCATGTGTTAAAGCTGCATTCTCTCTCCTGACCACCAGGGGGCGACTCCTCTGGTTGTATAGAAGTCTATGCTTCATGTGTTAAAGCTGCATTCTCTCTCCTGACCACCAGGGGGCGACTCCTCTGGTTGTATAGAAGTCTATGCTTCATGTGTTAAAGCTGCATTCTCTCTCCTGACCACCAGGGGGCGACTCCTCTGGTTGTATATAAGTCTATGCTTCATGTGTTGAAGCTGCATTCTCTCTCCTGACCACCAGGGGGTGACTCCTCTGGTTGTATAGAAGTCTATGCTTCATGTGTTAAAGCTGCATTCTCGCTCCTGACCACCAGGGGGCGACTCCTCTGGTTGTATAGAAGTCTATGCTTCATGTGTTAAAGCTGCATTCTCGCTCCTGACCACCAGGGGGCGACTCCTCTGGTTGTATAGAAGTCTATGCTTCATGTGTTAAAGCTGCATTCTCGCTCCTGACCACCAGGGGGTGACTCCTCTGAGACACGTCTCACTGCCCCGTCAAGGTTCAAAGAGTTATCGTCGGCTCCAAGATGGAGGACAACGCCACACAGCGAGCAGAGTTATCAGCAAAGTGAATTATGATTCTTTATCGATAAAGAATCATATCCGACCTCAGACGGTGGTGGTGTAACCATGGTGATGGTTCTCTTAGCTGACCCACGTTCTCTACAATAGAAAACCTTTGACGCTTCATTAGAGACGGAAAAGATACATTAAAATGCTACATTAGAATTAATGCAAATATATAAAAAGAAATACTTTGACAAGTCTGATTAATACAAAGATGGATAAATACTGCAGATATGGTATTTTATTGTCCTTTGTAGACACCGATACATTGATATTGTAGATGTTGTTTGATATGAACTGCATACTGTGAGATGAATATTGTGTATACTCTGTTCTGGAATGCATTGTTTATGCTCCCATTAACGGAGCAGAGATTTATTTTAAATCATAAATCGTCTCCAAGACAATCTTGCATCCGACACTAAAATGTATCCAAAAACATAGTGACATTATTATTATTAATAAAGAAAACAAAATAGCCATTAACACGTGATTTGTCACGAATGCGCTCCATCTAGTGGTGACATGAGGGTCCTACAGCTGAGATATGATGTGGGAGTTTTTATATACTTAACTGTAAACAATAATTTGAGATGCTGAGATGATTGACAGCTTTCATATTCAGACCTTCTGGTGCAGCAGATGACGAACGATCCTCAACACAGAAGTCTTCATGTCGTTACAGAAGGAAACCAACTACGGACCAATCGACATTTGGCCTAAAATGTCAAATCACGGCTTAATGTTGACGGTTTATGAATGCTAATTAATAAAGTAAATCCCTTTGAAGGCTATAAGTGTAATCCTGTTACTTCCTTGTCGTGGTTACTTCTAGAAAACACATAATAAAATTGAATTCTGAATAAATGATTGTATTTTTATTTGGACCCTTCTTGTCAATAGTAAAAGTGGATCATCATATATCACATATTATACTGAATATTATTATATGATAAATATATATATATATATATATCATATTATACTGAATATTATTATATGATAAATATATATATATATATATATCATATTATATATATCATATGATACTGAATATTATTATATGATAAATGTTTACATTTATATACTGAATTTTATGACTAAGATGTCCTATTATGTCAGTGTTGGATTAAATGTTAAATATTTAACTACAAAGTTGAACTGCGTGTTTGATACTTTTTTTGCATTGAATCATTCTGGGATGTTGCTGAAATTGATTGATGGCCCTACCGAAAAGAAATTGTAAATAATATATCCTTTATTGATCCCCGTGGGTAAATTAAGGAGCAGTGGGCTGCCGTGAAGTAACTGGGGGTTCAGTGCCTTGCTCAAGGGCACACCAACATGACCTATGGGGAGAGCGGGGATCGAACCGGCTACCTTGTGGTTGCACAACACAAAGCAGAAGTCCTCAACCCACATCATTCCAGGCGAGCTGGCCGCTCACCTGGACCAATGAGAGCTCGCCCTGGGATGTCTGGGCGCGGCCCGCTCACCTGGACCAATGAGAGCTCGCCCTGGGAAGTCTGGGCGCGGCCCGCTCACCTGGACCAATGAGAGCTCGCCCTGGGAAGTCTGGGCGCGGCCCGCTCACCTGGACCAATGAGAGCGCGCGCCGAGAGAACGTTACCTTTTAAGGACAACGCGAAGCGTCCTGCGGTCGGGGGCGGGGCTTGGCTCCTGATGACCTCACGAGGTTAAGTATCACGCGCACTGCACCAACAGACACACCCGAGACTCACCTGCACAGGTAAGACGCAGTGCTGCTGCTTCCGCCGCCTTTCAGTTATGAATGTGTTCAAACTGCTCCGGTCGTTTTATTCAAAGAGCATGTTTATAGATATCTGCAGGTGTGTGACAGACAGGTGAACACAGCCATGACATTCCACCTTTTAGAAGTACATTCATGTCGGAGATTAAATTGTTCTGGAAAGCTTTTGAAACCGCAGATTAGTGTCCACCTCTTTTTAAAATGGTCGATGTTCATAACTCATGACGTCGAAGTTATGTTTTAAACCAAGATTTAAACTTTCTGACCGAAGCTACAAAGTTATTGAGAGAAGTTATTTTTAAATATAGCTGTAATGTTACCAGGAAGCAGCAGCTGGTCTGATGAATCAGATGAATAACTCAAATGTACCAGGAAATGAAGACTTTGTGGTTACCATGTTTCTAGTTGAAAAGGGGAAACCTGAAAGTTGAGCAACAGTTGTACTGAATGTCATGAAGGGGGAGGAGCCTCCAGACCAGGAAGAAGTTTGATGCACAGAACTTTATTCATCTTAATGTCGTGTGTAGTTCAACTCCTGAGATTAAAAAGGGTGCAGTTGATCTATGACTGTAGAGTGTTATAGAGGAGTGATTTAGTGTTCTAGGGGAGTGGTTTAGTGTTCTAGGGGAGTGGTTTATGGTCTGTCTCAACTTGTTTGAGAATGTCCTGCCAAAAGAGAAAAAGTTCATCCGGTTGGATGACTTAAAGCGCCACGCCCGACCAGCAGAATGTGTCCTGGTTCAGTTTAGTCTGAGTAATTCACATGGAGAGACGCAGCAGAGCAGGAACCAGCCAAGTGGATCCTCATGTTGCACAAAGGGCTTGACCTCTTGACCTCTTGACCTGTTGCTTCACGCAGGATTCTGTAACCGTGTTTCAAGAAGTCTCTTTCTTCTGACACTCTTCCTAAAACTGTGAAAGTCTTATTTACTGAGTAATTTTGATTGTATTCTGTTTTTAAAACATTTGGTTGGACAAAAATCAATAAAATAGTTTACAGGTTAATAACTATCGTAAAAGACCTAAAAAAACAACTGATACTAAAGGGAAGTCCTTGATGGTGCCATTGGAGAACCTTTGTCTTAATCAAGTGTTCTTCAGAAATGGAAGACGACATCGCTGCCCTGGTTGTGGACAATGGCTCCGGCATGTGCAAGGCCGGCTTCGCCGGTGACGACGCCCCCCGCGCCGTCTTCCCCTCCATCGTGGGTCGCCCCAGACATCAGGTACGCTGGCTACAGGCCGTTCGCTCCCCCCTCCAGGTGAATGCAGGCAGCTTGTGACCCTGAAGGTGTGTCTGTGCGCAGGGTGTGATGGTGGGAATGGGACAGAAGGACAGCTACGTGGGAGACGAAGCCCAGAGCAAGAGAGGCATCCTGACCCTGAAGTACCCCATCGAGCACGGCATCGTCACCAACTGGGACGACATGGAGAAGGTAGACGTCCACCGGGTGCTCACCTGAGTGTCCACATGCACGTACATGTTCACCTGAACGCTTGACTACTGCAACAACCACTAAGCGTCTGTCCCGTCCTGCAGATCTGGCATCACACCTTCTACAACGAGCTCCGCGTGGCCCCTGAGGAGCATCCGGTCCTGCTGACCGAAGCTCCACTCAACCCCAAGGCCAACAGGGAGAAGATGACCCAGGTGTGTTCACGCTAGGATCACATGAGGCCTGTATGGGGAACCGGCTACAGCGGGTTGTTGGTCTTCAGTGACACCTGGTTTTCTCTTTGGTACAGATCATGTTCGAGACCTTCAACTGTCCTGCCATGTATGTGGCCATCCAGGCCGTGCTGTCGCTGTACGCCTCCGGTCGCACCACAGGTGAGAACGTGACCTCTGACCCACTTCCTGCTCAGGAAATGGACTTGTAGCACCAGTACCTGAGATGTTGGTGTTCCTCACCATTCAGTGTCTTTTGCTTGTAACTGGTTGCAGGTATTGTGATGGACTCTGGTGACGGCGTCAGCCACACTGTGCCAATCTACGAGGGTTACGCTCTCCCTCACGCCATCCTGCGTCTGGACCTGGCTGGCAGAGATCTGACCGACTATCTGATGAAGATCCTCACTGAGAGGGGCTACAGCTTCACCACCACAGGTACGAGTTTAATGGACTGAAAGCAACTGAAGTGGAGCCTCCACTGACTGAAGGTCCTTCCACTACACACCCTTCTGTATGTAACTCCACCCTTTCATTTCCTCCCTTGAACACCAGCCGAGCGTGAGATCGTGCGAGACATTAAGGAGAAGCTGTGCTACGTGGCTCTGGACTTCGAGCAGGAGATGCAGACGGCATCCTCCTCTTCCTCGCTGGAGAAGAGCTACGAGCTTCCTGACGGACAGGTCATCACCATCGGCAACGAGAGGTTCCGATGCCCCGAGGCGCTGTTCCAGCCTTCCTTCCTTGGTGGGTACCGACTTATTCCTTTAGGCAAATTCTGTAAAGCATCAACATTTAGAAGCTCGTCTTAGCTTCCAGATGTGTACACCTTTTGCCCAATGGCTCTACGGAAGAGCTTGTGCAGCGTCTCTGGCCACAGGTGTCTGAGTGGTTTGAATACAAACACTGAACTCTGGTTCTTTGTGTTTAGGAATGGAGTCATGTGGCATCCACGAAACGACCTACAACAGCATCATGAAGTGCGACGTGGACATCCGTAAGGACCTGTACGCCAACACCGTGCTGTCAGGTGGCACCACCATGTACCCCGGCATCGCCGACCGCATGCAGAAGGAGATCACCGCCCTGGCCCCGCCCACCATGAAAATCAAGGTAGAGTTGCTTTTTGTTTTTGTTATGCAGATGAATGAAGGACAAATCATTTGTATAAGTTCTTGTTTTCTAGACTCTGATCTGAAATCTACAGAGAAAAGACAACACTGGGTTTAATGACTCATCTTTAAAAGAAAAAAAACTGCATTACAGAGCTCTTTAAAAACTATAACTTAACCTTGTGGTAGTGAGAAGATGATGAGCACAAGCTACATTGAGTCAATGCTTAAAGCCAAACATGGTTGACAGGCGCTACTTCCAATAATGCTTGTTCATGTTAAGCATCACTGGTTCTTCTCTCCTCCAGATCATCGCTCCCCCAGAGAGGAAGTACTCCGTCTGGATCGGAGGCTCCATCCTGGCCTCCCTCTCCACCTTCCAGCAGATGTGGATCAGCAAGCAGGAGTACGACGAGTCCGGCCCGGCCATCGTCCACCGCAAGTGCTTCTAGAGGTCCAGGCCGCCGTCTCGCCCCCCACAGGCTGCTCGGTGGTTTGGTCCAACTGGAGCGGTCTCATGTTGGCGCTGCCCAGAAGATGAGTGAGACCATTTCTGAACAGGTTCTAACTCTCAGCTCTCGCGCCTCCTGGTGATCACTACTGGAACTAACAGTATTATCACTGCACCTTTAGTTTCTACCAACAATTGAATGCAATCCATTGCTCATCACTGACCCGTCAGAGTTGAGATGTATCAATATGTGTTCACTGATCAATAAAATGCCAAAGTTGAATGTTTATCTCTCGTCGTCATTTGCTGCAGAGTTTCAGAAATGTGTAAATGTTGTTGCTATTTCCTGATTTTCCTCTTCCCCTTATCACTTATGTTATACATTAAAGCACATAATCATGTTCCTGATTGGTTTTACCTGCAGACAACTCAATTTTGAGAAACGGTAAAAGAAGCTATAGGTGAGGTCATTAGAGTAACACATGTCAATTTTCCTATCGAAACATAATTTGATAAATGCAATTCACTTTTCACTTACCTTTCAGAAGCCACTCCTACATGCAAAGTACTCCAGAAGTGTCTGTAGTTATGTGGGCATAGTGCCACCATGGGGCCAACAATGTCATTCATACATTTTCATGTGTCAAAGCAATTCTATATTTGTTTTGACAGCTGCTCATGAGCATAACAATGCAGCCAATACTGACTAGTACTACTACTACCTCATTCTTGCTGTCCAAAACATAAGAAAGGGAAAGTAATTCAATTGCCTTTCTCCACATTCTCTGTATTTCAGAAAAATCAAAAGATGCATACTGAGTTGTTTAATCTTTACATTTAGTGGCAGGCTCATGTTACACCGCCACCTGCTGTCCACCCAGTAAACCACACGCAATGGCAGCTGACAACCTGCTTGTTTGGTTCGTAATCAATAAATATCCTGTTGAATGTGCTTTATCACTAATATCAATGTTATCAATACGGCCAGTTGTAACTTCAGTGGGAGTTCCACCTGGCTTTACAGGTAATTCAATCAGGATTCAACAAATGAAACTAATTGTTTGCCTGTTTTGTTTTTATGAACAAGATGATCAAATATTTACAGATATTGTAAGATGTAAAGATAACTTTAAAAAAAAGAAATTGTGACTTAATACAAAATTTAGAAAATGCATGTACAAATAATTGACAGTAACTCCAGTACAAGTTAAGGGTAACCCAAAACATAACCCGATCATGTTTATAAAAGCTTGTGCATAAGCTCCTCCCACTGGGCCACCGACTTACAGGCTGAGAATAAGAAAATCTTGCCACGAAGCTCCGGGGCCCAAAAAAATGGTTTGCGGGCTGGATCTATACGGGGTTGGTTTGTACTGTCAAGGCGAATGGTAAAGAGTGGACCCGGTACGAGGTTGGGGTACCGAGAACAAGAGGGCGAGGGAAGGTTACCGGGGACAAGAGTGCAAGGGTGGTGCACCGAGGTCAAGACGGAGAGGTTGGGGTAGCAGGGACAAGAGGGTGAAGTTGGTGTACCGAGGAAGCGGGTACAAGAGGTTGGGGTACCGGGGACAAGAGGGCAAGGGTGGGGTACTGGGGACAAGAGGGCAAGGGTAGGTTACAGAGGACAAGAGGTCCAGGGTGGACTACTGGGAACAAGATGTTGGGGTACCGGGGACAAGAGGGCAAGGGTGGGGGACCGAGGAAGCGGGTACAAGAGGTTGGGGTACCGGGGACAAGACGGAGAGGTTGGGGTCGCAGGGACAAGAGGGTAGGGTAGGGTACCGGGGATACAAGGGTGAAGTTGGTGTACCGAGGAAGTGGGTACAAGAGGTTGGGGTACTGGGGACAAGAGGGCAAGGGTGGGGGACCGAGGAAGCGGGTACAAGAGGTTGGGGTACTGGGGACAAGAGGGCAAGGGTGGGGTACTGGGGACAAGAGGTCCAGGTTGGACTACTGGGAACAAGAGGGCAAGGGTGGGGGACCGAGGAAGCGGGTACAAGAGGTTGGGGTACCGGGGACAAGACGGAGAGGTTGGGGTCGCAGGGACAAGAGGGTAGGGTAGGGTACCGGGGATACGAGGGTGAAGTTGGTGTACCGAGGAAGCGGGTACAAGAGGTTGGGGTACTGGGGACAAGAGGGCAAGGGTGGGGGACCGAGGAAGCGGGTACAAGAGGGCAAGGGTGGGGGACCGAGGAAGCGGGTACAAGAGGTTGGGGTACTGGGGACAAGAGGGCAAGGGTGGGGTACTGGGGACAAGAGGTCCAGGTTGGACTACTGGGAACAAGAGGGCAAGGGTGGGGGACCAAGGAAGCGGGTACAAGAGGTTGGGGTACCGGGGACAAGACGGAGAGGTTGGGGTCTCAGGGACAAGAGGGTAGGGTAGGGTACCGGGGATACGAGGGTGAAGTTGGTGTACCGAGGAAGCGGGTACAAGAGGTTGGGGTACTGGGGACAAGAGGGCAAGGGTGGGGGACCGAGGAATCGGGTACAAGAGGTTGGAGTACTGGGGACAAGAGGGCAAGGGTGGGGGACCGAGGAAGCGGGTACAAGAGGTTGGGGTACTGGGGACAAGAGGGCAAGGGTGGGGTACTGGGGACAAGAGGTCCAGGGTGGACTACTGGGAACAAGAGGGTGGGGGACCGAGGACTAGATGGCGATGGGGGCTACTTGGGACAAGAGGGTGGGCTACCGGGTAAAATATGGTAAAGGTGGGGTACCGGGGACAAGACGGTGGGGTAGCGGGGACAAGAGGCCGAGGGTGGGGTAGCAGGGACAAGAGGCCGAGGGTGCTGAAATGACGGAATGGACTCCGATAATAAAGACAATATGAAAGATTGGAGAATTCAGCTTGAGACAGACTCTCCCTGTGAATATCAGGCTCTAATATCTGTGAATATCAGGCTCTAATATCTGTGAATATCACATTGTTCCTCATCATCCAACATAACCACCATTGAATGCCTCTTTTGATATCTGCAGAATGCAACACATGAAATTTGAAGAAGTATTATTCGTGTACAGACTCACTTTTGACTGAACATCAAACTTTATTTAATTTAGTCTGTTAAATAGTGGCTCATATTCATTATCATTTGATCGGAGATCTTATTCATATAGAAGCACAGTTTTGAAACTGTGATGGAGAAAAACAACTCCTCGAGGTCATTATGAGAAATAATAATCATAATGAGTTATTAAGGAGTTTCTAATTATGACTCACAGGATTCATTGTGTTCCATCACAGGTGTGGAAATTAATTCCCATATTTCCATATTTCTCACGAGTTTGTGAAATCAATGATCCAGATGACACGAACAGCAACAGAAGAGGTGGAGCAAATCATAAAGACATAAACATGAAACAGAAAAGTAGCTCTTCAGCTCCACCTGCTGGACATGGACAGAAAGGGTAACACACTATTATTTCAGCTGTTTTGGAGGATTGTAAACATGGACCACTTTGAGGATCTGGTTCAGGTCTGCTTTCTGACCCCAAAGTCCAAACTCAACCTGTAGAAGCAGCATTTAGTTAGGATGCTCCTCATCTCTGAAACTAACTGCAGCTCTGCTCCAACTCTCAGATCTCTAAGATGTTTGTTGCCTTTTAGCTCAGTTTCACTTTGTATTTAAACATGCATCAAATAAGTCAAACAAAACGAGAATCACAAATATAATAAACAGCAAATATAGCAAAATGCATTAAACAAATACTCATAAACGAGATCAATGAGTTGGAAGTATACACTTATATAGTTGTTCCTCTTCATTACACACGAAACCCAACCAAGTGGTTTTGTTTTTTAATGTAATGTCGTCCAAACGGCCTGGTCCCTACATGAAAGTAATAGATTGTAGATTTGTGTTGGGACAGCACTCATATTGAGTTATACATTGGAGAGTGATCAATTCAAATGGTTTATTAATATTGTAAGCATTATTCCATCATTGCTGCAGCAAATATTTCACTAGGCTGTGTTCTTTCCTCTTTAATTGTCTCCATCCAACAGGTTTGTAGGTTTGTTTGTCAGTGAGAGGTTTGGGTTGTAAACTAAATTATTTACAGATAGTTTGATTACATCCTTAGTTGACAATATTTCTATATGCAGACATTGAGCACATCAAATATAAACAAAACAAAAGTACCGATAAGTAACTCGATACTTGATAAGTAATCAAAGAAGCAAACCTTCTCATCTCCAACATTCATACACCACATTTGACAAATGTCCACAGAGTAAAGGGCCGTGGACAGAAAACAACATGTTAGACGCATGTTGACCTGAAGGTGGCACGAGATCAAAGGTCGAAGGATGTCCGAGTTAGTACAGTTCATCCTGTGGGGAACATGAATGTCTCATTGTTTCACAAAAAAACCCTAAAATGTCAACCTCATGGTGGCGCTAGAGGAAAAGTAGGAGGATCATCAAAGTCAGTAGGATTCATCCTCTGGAGAACGTGAATGTTTGAACCAAGTTTATTGGCAATCCAGCCAATAGTCAGGAGCCACGCCCCTAACATGCCACGCCCCTAACATGCCACGCCCCTAACATGCCTTCCAAATAAAATGCCTCATGAGATGGAACAGTGTGGTTTGTCAGGTCCGTTCAGAAGCTCCGCTATCAAGTCACTTAATTGTTTTTCATGTGTTTTCTGCAGGTTTTCTTTTGGCTCCAGATGTTCCACATTATTTTTTTCTTTTTCCTGTTTTTTCAGCAGCTCACTGACGTTTTGGACATTTTTCCTGTTTTTGGTGAGACACTTCACTAAGTCCCGGATTTCTTCTTGATGTTTCTTCTTCATTTGTTCTTCACTGTGAGCTGAAAGTGCCATTAAAATGTCGTATTGTTCCACCGTGTCTTTCAATTGTTCTTTCAACTCCTTCGTGTGTTTCTCTTTGAATTTGTTGAATTCCTCCGCTTTTGTTCTGGCTTTCTCTTCGAAGTCCTTCTTCAAAAGCATCAGGCATTTAACATAGTTTCCCTCTAATTCCTTTTGACTTTCCACCTCCTTTTCTCTCCTGATTCTATCTTCTTCTTTTCTGTCATTTTCATGTTTCTTCTTTTCCTGCTCAAGTTCTTTTAGCTTGTTAATTGCTGCACGTTCTTCCTGTTTGTTTTCCCGATCTCTTTTGTCCCACCACTCTTTCCGTTGCCTTTCCTGAGCCGCTTGTTTTTCTTTCATGCATTCGGTTTTCTGCTTCAGCTTTTGGTCAAATGTTTCCTTCTGTTCAAATTCTACTTTTTTGTTTTTTTGTTTTTCCTCCAAATCTTCAATTTGTTTTTTCCAATCCTGTCGCTGTAATTCCTCCTTTATTTTTCTCTCTTGGTCTTGTTGTTCTCTCTTTTGTTGTTCTTTCTTTCTTTTGTCATGCTCCTTGCTGATGTAATCCTTAAGTTGTTTGTCTTTCAATGCTCTCTCTTGTTCAGTTTCCGCTTTCTGTTTTTCCAATCTTCCTTTCAAGACCTCCATTTCTTCTTCCTGTTTTCTTTTAAAGTCCTCCATCTTCCTCTGCATCTCTTCCTCCTTGTCCTTAAGGATCCTCTCCACTTCTTTCTTGATCGCGGTCTCGGCCTCTTGCAGCATCTCATTCGTGTAGCAGCGGCCTCCATTTGTCTTCACCATGGTGTCAATCTTGGTTATCAACGAACTGACCTGGATTTTGTTTTGTTTATCATGGTTATTAAACACATGGTATCTTCCTCCACAGTCATTGATTAGTTGTTTAAAGGATGCATCACATTCTTTAATGTACTCATCAATAGTCTGCTCCTCGTGCTCCAGTGAATCTCCTCCAGTGAAAAGAATGATGGTGAACTTTTCAGCATTTTCCCCAAAGCCTTCCTTGATGAGTTTTAATGTCTCCTTTTCTTCTTTTGTCAATCTACCAATGTGTAACACCACCAGGAAGACATGTGGTCCAGGAGCCAGGAGACTGATGCATTTCACCATCTCCTCATTCACCTCCTCATGGGTCAAAGTTGTGTCCAACACACCAGGAGTGTCGACCACGACCACAGGACGACCGTCCACTTCACTCTCTGCTTTCTGACACTGTTTGGTGACTGACATCTGGCTCGGTTCAGCTCTGAACTCCTTCCTGCCCAGAATGGTGTTTCCTGAGGAGCTCTTTCCGCTGCCAGTCTTTCCTAGCAGCACAATCCTGAGGCACTCTGGGCTCTGCTTCTCTTCATCACCTGTGAAACAAGAAGACCTGGAGTTACTTATCTTGACAGTTCAGAGTCAAAGCACAGCCAGAAATGTTTGGGAATGAATGACCACTAAGCCTTACAGCTACACCGACGACTACCTTACATATACCGATTGGCAGAGGTCGCTGATGCCTTTGATCACATTGAGACGTGTCGCCTGCAGAACTTGTTTTCCTTTTCTCAATATTCTTTTCATCGCACCCCTCGTCAATGTCACAATAACCAAGGCAACCGATCAAATCAAGTAAGAGGCGGGCTTCATTTATGCTGGTAGATGTGCTTCCTGTGCAGAGAAGCCATGAATTGGGGAGTTTTTTTAAAGATGACATAGAGTGGGGAGGTAATGTAGTGCAGAAATATAATCTGGCAAGTCAGGCATGAATAACGGTTTCATCATTTTTGAAAGACAACATGTGATATTATTCTGATAATGGTTTGCAGGATCACAGCTTAGATAGATCGGGGTAACGTCCACATAATAATGGAAACTGATCTAATGTCTTTGAATAAGGAGGACAGAAGTTAGCATTCACAAGAAGAAGAGGACTGGCACCCAGCCATAGGGCATACTGGTTGCAACTGACCTGGGTCATTCATTCCATGCAGCACCTGACCACCCTGAAATACTTCAGGGACGTATTGAGTAAACCAATGACAATGTAGAAGACCATGACAGCAGTACACCTTCAAAGAGTCTAGTATATGACATTGCTTGGAGCTGGTAAAGCCATTAAAATACTTACATGTAATATTGCTCTTTTTCAGCATCTGAAGTTCAGCTTGTTGCATGTTGATACATTTATCTTGCTCTATGATCTTTACTATTTGGGCATGGGCAAATATTTCTGTTGTATAGCAGTTTGGTCCGACCACAGTATCCAACATCTTGACAATCTCCTGCTGGTCCTCCTGCTTGATGTTGAGAACAGTAGATCTTCCACCCCAGCTCTGACAGAGAACCTGGAGGTCTCTGTTCCTTCTTACATAATTCACAGCATCTTGAACTGCAGGATCTGAGTCCACAGTGAACAGAATCATGGTGAAGTCATTGACTGGAGATCCAAATGTCTTCTTGATGGTCTCTAACTCTTTCTTGTCTACATCCATGAGGGGACCCACAGGTAGGACCAGGAGGAAGGCATGGACCCCCTCAGGGTCACACAGGGAGATACACCTGAGGGATTGCTCCATCACTTCCTCCTGAGGCTTCCCACACAAGGCAGGCAGCTCCACCAGAGAAACCTGACGTCCACTCACCTCTCCCTGATGTTGAACACACTGTGAGGAGTTGGAGGCTGAATGAAGGTCTCTCTGACCTACAATGGCCTTGGCTGCTGAAGTCTTCCCTGCTCCTGTCCTCCCACACAGAACCAGGTTTAAAGACGGTTTTATCTCTTCAGTGAAGGTGAGGAAGGTTCCTTGGTTTTCATGCACAATCTTCTCAATCTGCTCCATCAACAGCGAGTGGTCATTCTTTAACAGGTTGTAATGTTTTCCTCCACAGTCTTTAAGGAGCTGTCTAACAGAGAAATTGGCTTCCATCCCTTCATGTGTGGTGATGACAATTGAGTGTTTGAAGGCATCCTGACCAAAACACCTCAGGATGGACTTTAGTGTTCGTCTGTTGTTTGTTAAATCAGAAGACTCCACCACGAGCAGGAGAACGTTTGGTCCAGGAGCACAAAGAGGGACACAGGTTCTGAACTCTTGTCTCACTTTGTCCTCAGTCAGACTGAAGATATCAGGTGTTTTCACTACTGTCAGAGGATTCCCTTTCCACTCTCCACAGATGGCCACACAGTGGTTGATGGGGGGGTGTTTCCTGAGATCATAGTCTTGGTTACCAAGGATGAAGTTGCTGAGTGTTGTCTTTGGGTTTTCACTTTTCCCCAACAGCAAAATCCTGAAAGTAGATTCTATAATACAACAAAAATATTGAGTCAGTGTTTGGGAGTGGCACAACAAAAGGACATGTACACTCATCAGTCAGTCCAACTTCCTGTTGTTGAAGGGTGTTAAGAAGGGGGCTCTCAGAGCTCTAATGCTTCTGGGAACTAGATTACAACTTGTTTTAAATGGGTGTCTAGTCTGATCAAAATTTGGAAACAGGTCAGTAGTTTTGAGGGAGCTGGAGTCCAGCCCAGGTTTTTAAACATTGGTTCAAACATTCAAACAGTTTAACAATAATCAAAATGTAATGTTGTGAGTTGCAAGGTGACGTCAGTCAGTTCATTAGACTTTGTTAATGACGGAGAAAACGACACGTTTTAGAGCCTGAATGAACACCAGAAGCAGACAACATTGGTTGCAAACATGTCACAGCATTGATAGGGAAGGGGTCAAAGGTCATGGACTGGGAATCAGTGCAATGATAGAAGGGACCTTTACATCTGATACCTTGGATTTGAACATGCACAGTTATCACATGACTTGTGCTCTCATTATACTCGTGCTTGGCGCCGTAGCGCGAGCCTCAGCAGATACCGAACTCTAAGCATCTGCCGCAAATGCCAAATCGGAACCATTCAATATCATTGCTAAACCTCAACCATATGTAGTCAACGCCTAACCTTATCCATACAAGGTCGAGGGCTAACATGAACCAATGCCACATCTTAACTATTCAAAGTCAATGCCAAACCTCAATAATTTGAACTGCAGGATCTGAGTCCACAGTGACATGAACCATTGGAGGTCAATGTCAAACATGAACCATTGGTGGTCAATGTCAAACATGAACCATTGGAGGTCAATAACAAACATGAACCATTGGAGGTCAATGACCAACATGAACCATTGGAGGTTAATGACAAACATGAACCATTGGAGGTCAATGTCAAACATCAACCACTGGAGGTCAATGTCAAACATGAACCATTGGAGGTCAATAACAAACATTAACCATTGGAGGTCAATGTCAAACATCAACCACTGGAGGTCAATGTCAAACATGAACCATTGGAGGTTAATGACCAACATGAACCATTGGAGGTTAATGTCAAACATCAACCATTGGAGGTCAATAACAAACATGAACCACTGGAGGTCAATGTCAAACATTAACCATTGGAGGTCAATAACAAACATTAACCACTGGAGGTCAATGACAAACATGAACCATTGGAGGTCAATAACAAACATTAACCACTGGAGGTCAATGTCAAACATGAACCATTGGAGGTCAATGTCAAACATGAACCATTGGAGGTCAATAACAAACATGAACCACTGGAGGTCAATGTCAAACATGAACCATTGGAGGTCAATAACAAACATGAACCACTGGAGGTCAATGTCAAACATGAACCATTGGAGGTCAATAACAAACATGAACCACTGGAGGTCAATGTCAAACATTAACCATTGGAGGTCAATAACAAACATGAACCATTGGAGGTCAATAACAAACATTAACCATTGGAGGTCAATGTCAAACATTAACCACTGGAGGTCAATAACAAACATGAACCATTGGAGGTCAATAACAAACATGAACCATTGGAGGTCAATAACAAACATTAACCATTGGAGGTCAATGTCAAACATTAACCACTGGAGGTCAATATCAAACATGAACCATTGGAGGTCAATAACAAACATGAACCATTGGAGGTCAATGTCAAACATGAACCATTGGAGGTCAATGTCAAACATGAACCATTGGAGGTCAATGTCAAACATCAACCATTGGAGGTTAATGACAAACATGAACCATTGGAGGTTAATGTCAAACATCAACCATTGGAGGTCAATGTCAAACATCAACCATTGGAGGTCAATGTCAAACATCAACCATTGGAGGTCAATAACAAACATGAACCACTGGAGGTCAATGTCAAACATTAACCATCGGAGGTCAATAACAAACATTAACCACTGGAGGTCAATAACAAACATGAACCATTGGAGGTCAATGACAAACATGAACCACTGGAGGTCAATAACAAACATGAACCATTGGAGGTCAATAACAAACATGAACCATTGGAGGTCAATAACAAACATGAACCATTGGAGGTCAATGTCAAACATCAACCACTGGAGGTCAATGTCAAACATGAACCATTGGAGGTCAATAACAAACATGAACCATTGGAGGTCAATAACAAACATGAACCATTGGAGGTCAATAACAAACATGAACCATTGGAGGTCAATGTCAAACATCAACCACTGGAGGTCAATGTCAAACATGAACCATTGGAGGTCAATAACAAACATGAACCATCGGAGGTCAATGTCCAACATGAACAGGTCTCACTAACAGTGGAACTGAACTCACCTGGTACTGCAGTCGTCATGTTGTCACTCTGCTGGAAACATCCAACACCAACTTTAACCGTAGCACCTAAAAAGGAAGTAGAGGATCTTCTTCTGTTAAATGGCCACACCTCCTGTCTTCTTCCAGTCAGGAGTGCATGTGTGTATTGTTGTTGTTAATGGTTAACACACCTATCTTTTCTCAACATTTGAACAGTTAATAACTATGATGTTATTATCCTACTGGTTCACACAGTCTTCAATGGAAGAGACTGAAGTGTTTGTAATAAAGCAGCTTGTCTGTCGGCTTGTCGTCTCCCACTAAGGTGTGGTCATGGAAGTACAACCACATACCACAACTACATTCCAAGTACAACTCCGAGGTACTTCTACTTTCCTTCTGTATTTCCTTTTCATGCCACTTTAAAACTTACTTTACAAACTACGAATGTTGGACAAAATACATGAAATATACACGTAGTTGATTGACAGTAAATGAATGTACGAATATACATGTACAAAAGTAATACTGATAATAATGTTAATGTAAAAGTAACAATATTGAGAAGGATAATGTGGTGGAAAATGTATCATAGTGTTGTTCTTAATGTAACTTTGACCTCACCAGAGAAGAAAGACAATAACACATCTTATTATTGTCTCTCTCAGGAACGCAGAACAACAACATGCCAGCAGACAGAACCGGTTGACATGACGTAGGAGGAGGAGGAGGAGGAGGAGGAGGGGGAGGAGAAGGACGGGGAGGAAGAGGAGGAAGAAGAGGAGGAGGAGGAGGAGGAGGAGGAGGAGGAGGAGGAGGGGAGGAAGAAGAGAAGGAGGGGGAAGAGGAGGAAGAAGAGAAGGAGGGGGAAGAGGAGGAGGAAGAGGAGGAGGAGGAGAGGAGGAAGAAGAGAAGGAGGGGGAAGAGGAGGAGGAAGAGGAGGAGGAGGAGGAAGAGGAGGAGGAAGAGGAGGAGGAGGAAGAGGAGGAAGAAGAGGAGGAGGAGGAGGAGGAGGAGGAGGAGGAGGAGGGGAGGAAGAAGAGAAGGAGGGGGAAGAGGAGGAAGAAGAGAAGGAGGGGGAAGAGGAGGAGGAGGAAGAAGAGAAGGAGGGGGAAGAGGAGGAGGAGGAGAGGAGGAAGAAGAGAAGGAGGGGGAAGAGGAGGAGGAAGAGGAGGAGGAGGAGGAAGAGGAGGAGGAAGAGGAAGAGGAGGAGGAGGGGAGGAAGAGGAAGAGGAGGAAGAAGAGAAGGAGGGGGAAGAGGAGGAGGAGGAGGAGGAAGAGGAGGAAGAAGAGAAGGAGGGGGAAGAGGAGGAGGAGGAGGAGGGGGAGGAGAGGAGGAAGAAGAGAAGGAGGGGGAAGAGGAGGAGGAGGGGGAGGAGCAAACACTGTTTAAAGACAATGTCACTCTCTTTCTGGGTCAGACCTCTTAACCCTTTGTGGGTGGAGCTTCTGATTAATAAACACTTAAAGACAAAATAAAGACAAATACGTGCAAATATTATTACATGAAGTATACGTGCACATATTATTACATGACGTATACATGCACATATTATTACATGGAGTATACGTGCACATATTATTACATGAAGTATACGTGCACATATTATTACATGAAGTATACATGCACATATTATTACATGAAGTATACATGCACATATTATTACATGGAGTATACGTGCACATATTATTACATGAAGTATACGTGCACATATTATTACATGGAGTATACATGCACATATTATTACATGAAGTATACGTGCACATATTATTACATGGAGTCAAGTGTCTTGCCCAAGGACACATCGACATTGGCTACCAGAGCCGGGGAGGCGGCCATGGGAGAAGGGCTTGATTTTGTTACTTGGTTGTTTTTTTTTCTAGCTCACAGGTGTGCTCATTTAAACCCTCTTTGGCTCCACCCTCTTGTGATGTCAGGGAGAGAAAGGTGTGCTTTTAATTCTCCCTTTCTGCTACACTCTTCCCCCCTTCACAAGACCACGTTTGACTTTTTTTCGATAGACTTTATCTTCAAAGGTAACTAAATCCTGTTCTTTTGTCTCCTTCAGCTAGCCGAGTCAGGATTTTCTCCACTTTAGGATCTTTGTGCTGTTCTTCACACATTCTTTCCATATATAGGGGTAGTTGTCTCCACTTTATTCGAGTAGAGGCAGCAGCTGGGGTTAGTGGAAATCCGGGAAAGAGCATATGGAGCACAATTTAGCCTTCCTTTCCTGTACACTGTAAAAAAAACAAACGTAAAATGAAGGTAAAATGACTGGCAGCAGCGGCTGCCAAACAAAACCCGTAAAATTAAGGTAAAATATCTTAATTCAAATGAAGGGTGAAAACCATAAATCTATGGACATTTCCATTAAAGGTTTTGCAGTGAAATACTGTTATTTTAGAGATTTTTCCTGAATTATTACGATCAAACACCTTCAATAAAGTGATATCCCTAAAGGTTCTGCAGTAAAAGACTGTTATATTATCATGAAATATAAGCTTTTCAGATTACTGTGAATTGATACATCTACAAGACTTTTAATAAAACGAGGGGTTGGAAACTTAATTACAAATAAAGTACACACCATTATTGATTTTAAAACAATTGTATTTAATGTATTTAGATATTTATTTACAAAATCAACCAATTATTCACAAAAGTTCTTCAGAGCCCCCCAAGAGGAATTGAAGAACTAAAAATGGCATTTCTCCATGTGTCTCTCTTGACTGTTAGTTACTATCATGATGAGGTCTTTTCAGAATCCCAACTATGCAGTGTATTAATAAGTCAAATCAAAACATACCGCAAAAGGTCAATGAATCTTTACCATAAGTGACAGTGCAGATAAAGAACAATCTTCCAAATCGTCATAATCAGCCTGATCCTTGGTGCATCTGGGGGGGGGGAGAGAGAAAAAGGACACACTAAGATTCACTGAAAAGTCCTTAGAAAGTAGGCTTGGAATTTTGTAACATTCCTTTAAACAAGCTTAAACAAACTATATTCAAAAATCTATACCGACATTTGCCATTATGAAACATTTTGTCAATATGAGCACCGAGTCAGCTTTGAGAATGCTAGTTATTAAATGTTTACCAACTAGACAAAACACAAGAAAATTAAGAAATAAACTTCATCAATTTGACAACACATGTCCAGTATTTAGAAAACATGCTGCAAATACAGAAAACGGAAGTGTTTCCAAAGGAAACTATTGCTGAACACGTGTGTTGCTGCTTGAAGTTTGGTCCGTGTATCACCCGTTGATGTTTACGTTGTGGACTGACTTTTGCTGCTTTACTCTGAACGGAAAGTGACCGCTGCACACAACTCACAGGACCTTGCAGAGCGAAAAAGCGGAATTCTATCTCACATAACCTCAGCCTCGAAATTTAAAAAAGTGACGTTAACTGTAGCTTGCATAATAACCATATAAGCAATATCGTTATCAGTGGTGGTGATATGTACATTTCACAAGGTAGAAGTTGTCTGCATGGGTATTATTTAAGGAAGGAAGTCTCCTGGGAATGCTTGGCCTACTGTAGCATACACCTCTGTATATTTGTTTGTCTAATAATGCCTATCTGATTATTATGCAGGCTACAGGCCGTCTGTCCACTGTTGAACCGGATAGTAAAGTTTAAAATCGGTCAAATCTCCTTAGAAATAATAATGACTGATATAATTCTGCTTTTCCGCTCTGCAAGGTGCATGCAGTGGACTTTCCGAGTAGAACAGTAGCATGATGTAAGTCCACAACGTAAACATAAACGGACGATACACATAACCGACTTCAATAACTTCATGAGTCACAAACCGTAGCAACAAGCCTGTCCAAGCCGTGTTCATCGCGATCCAACACAATCAACAAATCCAATCTCTGTATGTCTTGCCTCTGTTTGCCTACCTGTCCCTGGGTTTAATTCTGTGTCCCACCATCCCCCCCCCAGTGACGTGTCGTGGGGACATGTTACGGAGCAAGCCCCCCCCAGTGACGTGTAGTGGGGACATGTTACGGAGCAAGCCCCCCCCAGTGACGTGTAGTGGGGATATGTTACGGAGCGCGCCCCCCCCCATTGACGTGTAGTGGGGATATGTTACGGAGCGAGCCCCCCCCCGTGACGTGTTGTGGGGATATGTTACGGAGCGAGCCCCCCCCAGTGACGTGTAGTGGGGATATGTTACGGAGCGAGCCCCCCCCCAGTGACGTGTAGTGGGGATATGTTACGGAGCGAGCCCCCCCCAGTGACGTGTAGTGGGGACATGTTACGGAGCGAGCCCCCCCCAGTGACGTGTAGTTGGGATATGTTATGGAGCGCGCCCCCCCCAGTGACGTGTAGTGGGGATATGTTATGGAGCGCGCCCCCCCCAGTGACGTGTAGTGGGGATATGTTACGGAGCGAGCCCCCCCCAGTGACGTGTAGTGGGGATATGTTATGGAGCGCGCCCCCCCCAGTGACGTGTAGTGGGGATATGTTACGGAGCGAGCCCCCCCCCCCAGTGACGTGTAGTGGGGATATGTTACGGAGCGAGCCCCCCCCCTTGACGTGTAGTGGGGATATGTTACGGAGCGAGCCCCCCCCCCAGTGACGTGTAGTGGGGATATGTTACGGAGCGAGCCCCCCCCAGTGACGTGTCATGGGGACATGTTACGGAGCGAGCCCCCCCCAGTGACGTGTCGTGGGGACATGTTACGGAGCAAGCTCCCCCCAGTGACGTGTAGTGGGGATATGTTACGGAGCGAGCCCCCCCCCTGTGACGTGTAGTGGGGATATGTTACGGAGCGAGCCCCCCCCAGTGACGTGTCATGGGGACATGTTACGGAGCGAGCCCCCCCCAGTGACGTGTCGTGGGGACATGTTACGGAGCAAGCTCCCCCCAGTGACGTGTAGTGGGGATATGTTACGGAGCGAGCCCCCCCCAGTGACGTGTAGTGGGGATATGTTACGGAGCGAGCCCCACCCAGTGACGTGTAGTGGGGATATGTTACGGAGCGAGCCCCCCCCCAGTGACGTGTAGTGGGGATATGTTACGGAGCGAGCCCCCCCCAGTGACGTGTCGTGGGGATATGTTACGGAGTGAGCCCCCCCCCAGTGACGTGTCGTGGGGACATGTTACGGAGCGCGCCCCCCCCCCAGTGACGTGTCGTGGGGATATGTTACGGAGCGAGCCCCCCCCAGTGACGTGTCGTGGGGATATGTTACGGAGCGAGCCCCCCCCAGTGACGTGTCATGGGGACATGTTACGGAGCGAGCCCCCCCCCCCAGTGACGTGTCATGGGGACATGTTACGGAGCGAGCCCCCCCCCAGTGACGTGTCGTGGGGATATGTTACGGAGCGAGCCCCCCCCAGTGACGTGTCATGGGGACATGTTACGGAGCACGCATCTCTCCCCCTCCCCTCCCCTCTAAACTACATTCAAGTATGTTTTTCTGTCCTGGAGACAGAATCATGCTAACAAGCTAACGTTACCTGTAGCTAGTTTACTTAACTAGCTAACCTAACTCTTTGTTACAGTCATTTTATCCGCCTATAGCACCACCATGAACTGTATTAAAACACTCGAATTAACAGATTTAAATGTAATAACGTTACTTTTTAAACATTTGAAATTAATTATCTCAATTTCTTTATATATTTGTCTAAAATGAAATAGTTTTAGACTGGGTTAGTTACATACATTAAGGACATGAACACAAAACATAACATTACGTTAGAAAATAACAGGGAACATGTTTTCTTACCTGATCTTCAATATTTTTGCAAGATATAAATTCACTTAACTTTACTGAAGTGACCAGATCCCGTTGGATCCTTCCTCTGTGTTCATGCTCCAGTCTTCTGTTCTCCGTTGACATCCCACAAGTCAAATTCACAGGCGTATGTAAAATACTCAGGTAATAATACAGATAATACTCCAGGTAATAATACAGGTAATACTCCAGGTAATAATACAGATAATACTCCAGGTAATAATACAGATAATACTCCAGGTAATAATACAGGTAATACTCCAGGTAATAATACAGATAATACTCCAGGTAATAATACAGGTAATACTCCAGGTAATAATACAGGTAATACTCCAGGTAATAATACAGGTAATACTCCAGGTAATACTCCAGGTAATACTCCAGGTAATAATACAGGTAATACTCCAGGTAATAATACAGGTAATACTCCAGGTAATAATACAGGTAATACTCCAGGTAATAATACAGGTAATACTCCAGGTAATAATACAGGTAATAATACAGGTAATACTCCAGGTAATAATACAGGTAATACTCCAGGTAATAATACAGGTAATACTCCAGGTAATAATACAGGTAATACTCCAGGTAATAATACAGGTAATAATACAGGTAATACTCCAGGTAATAATACAGGTAATACTCCAGGTAATAATACAGGTAATACTCCAGGTAATAATGCAGGTAATACTCCAGGTAATAATACAGGTAATACTCCAGGTAATAATACAGGTAATACTCCAGGTAATAATGCAGGTAATACTCCAGGTAATAATACAGGTAATACTCCAGGTAATACTCAGGTAATACTCCAGGTAATAATACAGGTAATACTCCAGGTAATAATACAGGTAATACTCAGGTAATACTCCAGGTAATACTCCAGGTAATACTCCAGGTAATACTCCAGGTAATACTCCAGGTAATACTCAGGTAATAATACAGGTAATAATACAGGTAATACTCCAGGTAATACTCCAGGTAATAATACAGGTAATACTCCAGGTAATAATACAGGTAATACTCCAGGTAATAATACAGGTAATACTCCAGGTAATACTCCAGGTAATACTCCAGGTAATACTCAGGTAATACTCCAGGTAATAATACAGGTAATACTCCAGGTAATAATACAGGTAATACTCCAGGTAATACTCCAGGTAATAATACAGGTAATACTCCAGGTAATACTCCAGGTAATACTCCAGGTAATACTCAGGTAATAATACAGGTAATAATACAGGTAATACTCCAGGTAATACTCAGGTAATACTCCAGGTAATAATACAGGTAATACTCCAGGTAATAATACAGGTAATACTCCAGGTAATAATACAGGTAATACTCCAGGTAATACTCCAGGTAATACTCCAGGTAATACTCAGGTAATACTCCAGGTAATAATACAGGTAATACTCCAGGTAATAATACAGGTAATACTCCAGGTAATAATACAGGTAATACTCCAGGTAATACTCAGGTAATACTCCAGGTAATAATACAGGTAATACTGCATGTCACGTTAACAGCAGAGACAAGCAGACCAAACAGTACCCCGGTCCCAGCAGCAGCAGTTTCCCTCCAGCAGAAATAATTTCAAATTTGAGGCGCGCGCAGTTGTCATTGGCCAGTTTTCTGAATGACAGTCAGATTATCCAATCATGTTCAAAGCAAAGTCGTGAGACAGCCAATAGCAATTGTTTTAGCGAGGTTACATAGTAAATATTGGAAAAGATGACTTGTTTTAAAAGAAACAAAATAAATGTGTGTATTTAGTTCTATTTGTAGGCTGTTATATTTAATGAATTGGTCATTGCAGTGTATGAATAAAAATGTAATAATATATGGTAAAGTTATACCTATAGGCTCACACAAACACACATATACACATGGTATAGAATATACCATATATACAGTATGTATATATATATATTTCCACACTTAGTAGGTTTTTAAGGCCGGCTGGGAGAGGCAACGGTTGGTCATTCAATTCCTATGTAGGTCTACTAGTTTACAGTCTACATAACTCCAACACATTGATCCATATGCAGTGTTTCCTTTACATTTAGCCTACTCAGCAGTGGTAGATTATAATTATTATTACTACTGTTAGCCTCAACGCAAGCACACACAAGTAGAGGCCCAGTATTTAAAAGTGGTTCTTTAAACAAAATGAAGCACCCAAATATTCCAAACAAGTTTTAGTGCCATTACCTGCACAAGAACCAAATTGAGGACTGACAGCAAATGGAGATGGAACAATCAACAAAAATCACTGCATATATTGCATTCTGTATGTAGGCCTATATGAAAAGCTAATGGCTGGATTGACATCATGGTGACGTTACAGTTACATTCATATGGCCCATAGTATGACCCTCTTGCATTTCAACAAATCCCTAACCTTTCCTTTTGAACCACCAAAATGCCAACTGTGCACACATAACAATGTAATTTTCCCCTAATTTTCACTGTTTTGCAGTGTTACGCAGCGTGTTAGTTTGGGCCTCTGCCCACAGCAACACTCATTTGCCAACATTGCCATTATTCCATACAAGTTTCAACATTTGTTTTCAGACTTTTAACTGCATGTAGTGAGTCACCATTGCAAAGCCATTCCCCCTCTTCTTGTCTTTATTGTTCTGCATAGCTCAAAGCCAGCCAGGTCCAAGGTGTTGGCTGCAGTGGTTAGGCCATTAGCCATCTTTGATATGGGACAATGTACATTTAAATTGTTGAACATCTCACTGTAGACAGTGACTGTCTTTAATGTATTTTAATTGTTGATGGAAGCGAGGTCAATTCAACAGCAATTGTGCAGTTTGATAGGGCACTAAGTCAGCGTCATCTCCGGGCTAAATTGGCTGAATATAACCTCGGTATCTCTGCCAATTTGCGTCGAAGCGGCATCCGCGAACCGAGGTCCATCAGTGGGCTAAACAGGCTGACTTCAGCCCGCAAACGGAGCTACATTCACCGCTTCTGGAGCTCTGCGTCCAGGCTGAATTAAAGCCGGCCAATAACGCTGTTTCTCGGATAAAGTGTTACCACTACTGCCCTCAATTCCACATGGCTAGATGCACAGTCTTTGGCAGGATTATGCATGCCCAAGACGGCATGCACTTTTGCAGCACTGGGCCTCCATCACAAGGGCAAAGGTCACCCTCTTTAGCCGGCCTAAGGACGTCCAAGGTGGGCTGCCACTACGGCAGAATTTATTTTGGTACTTTCGGAAGTGGAGAATAAGGTAAGAAATAATGGTAGGTCTAACTACAGTGCTCATAAGACTAGAAATGTTGTTTGAAGGTGGCTTCATGAAGCGTGTTAGCTAAGTACTGCTTAAGTGACCATGTGCACCAAGTGTTGTCTTAGATTATGGTTTATCAATGACTTTTTTAACGTATTAGGCATTTCTTGTTGTGTAGAATTGTTTGCTGTATTTCAAGTTTATACAGATGTCTACAACTGCTCTATTTTTCCCCACTGGCTACAGGTGACGATATTAAACCACGGGCTACTCTTCATAACAGGCTTGCCTTCGACGACCAAGACAGTTGGTCCACCACAGCCATTGATATTTCACATCTTACATGCAACCTTAGCTTGAGGCTTTAATGCATTATAATCTGCTTAAAGCACTGTAAAATTATAGTTATAAGCACTCAACAATATTAATGATGCTTTAGAACAATCATAACACATTAGAAAGTATTTTATAATGACTTATAAGGTCAAGTATCATAATACTTTATATATTTATTTATATATACTGTATATATAATATATTGCTGGTCACTCACTGACATTCTTTTGCAACAATCATAGTGTATTATAATTCTCCTAGTTTTAATATATTATCATTTTATAATACATTATAACCACTATTATAATGCAATGTCACTAAAAGTAGTCCTTGGGTGCTTTAAGTAAAGTAATGAAATTCCTGAGGTTTAGGCAGATATAATACATTACAAGCTGGTTATAAGTCACTATAAGTGGTAATTGTCTGCTTTAATTTAAGTGGAAAAAATCACATTAAATCTGTGCAAGAACAACACACAAAATTAATTTTCTTGTTTAACGTGTCCAACATAAATCGAGTTCTCCAATACAAAAATCAGTCTTACCTCTAAAGTTATACAAATAAGCTACCACTACTGTTCCTGTCATCTGCTGACAAATTGAATCCACTGGTTAAAAATAAAGTCTGATTGTATAGAAGTCTATGAGAAAATGACCCTACTTCTCACTTGATTTATTAATCATTTAAGTAATCATTTTCCTAATTAGTTTATGGTCTCAGTTGCTATAGTTTCAAGTCTTCAATGCGACCCAACATTAATTTGTTCCCATTTAGAATAAAATAGAAGATAAAGCAGGTTATGCTTTAGGGCAGGGCTACCTTACAATGTGGTATTTGGCAGATGCTTTTATCTAAAGCGAGGTACATATGAGATCTTAATGCAACACAAGCAATGTATAGTCAGGTGAGAATCAACAAGATTAAGTGCCATGAAGCACATAGTTTTATTTAAATTGTTTGGGGATTACAGTCCACCAGGTGACTCAAGAGCTAAGTCTTTAATCAAACTCATGTACTTATTCTTTTTCTTACAGATATCTGATGTTTGAAAACGTTTTGGGAAGAGCGTCTCCCTGGACCCCTCCAGCCAAGAGTGTTAACAGTATTCAGATTTTATATGAAGGCTATTTTGTAATGTGCCTTTTCATACTTCATCTAAAAACAAAGGGTGTTTGACGCTTCACTGTCTTTTGTGTTATTCTTCGTTATCCTTGCCACTAAATCCCATAAAAGTTTCTGCTGCACTGCTCTCTTGAGGTTCAAACTTTCAATGTTATACCATTTAGCTGACGCTTTTATCCAAAGCGACTTACAATCATTCTTGCTTCTAAAAAAAGACTGCATTATGTTTGATTTAATGAAAAACGTTAGCTAAATTAAGATCCAGAATTACAGAGTTTTAATGTAAAAGTACACATTAATATAAAACTACACTTATTTACCTTAAAATAACAAAGAAAATCGTTAAATTGTTAGTATGGACATAAACCGTTAAATAATGAGCTAGATATTTAATTACATGTAATTATTGTTATTTTACATGAATTTGTATGTAATTTAAGAAAACAGTAACAATACAGTATAAATAATACAGTACTTTTTCCGTAAAAAAATGAGAAAAAAATGTTATTTGTTATTATTAGGATAATACTTAAATTAACAGTTGGGTTGTTATTTACAGATAATTTCTTTAATTTTACAAAGTTTTACACATAATTTTTAAAAACAGAGAAACTAGTGTAAAAAAAGAGAGTTATTTTCCGTTAAATTAGGATTTTTTTTACAGTGCAGTGTACACATCTTGTGTTGGGGGTAATGTGTTGATCCTCCACGACCCCACACGGGACTGAAGTTCACAGACAAAATACAAACAAGATCAGACAGAATAAACATTTCTTGAAGGCATTGTCTACTAATGGGGATTGCAGTCAGAAGATGAAGGCATCCATCTGTAAAGTCCATGAATGTGAACCAGCTTCTCCTATCAGCCTAGCAAGTAAACATGTGTTCTTTGGTCTTTGTGCTGTCTGGAGAGTGACCGTCTACCTCATGAAGATGTAACACAACAGACACAACAAGAGAAAACCAAAACAGTAAGTCAATTTCCTTCTCTTCTGATTGAACTCCTCTTGGAGCTTCATGAAGCTCTTCTTCATCTCCTCCAGACTGTGTCTGTCCTCCTCATGTCTTCGTTCCCAGGTTTCCTTTCTTTCTTTATTGAAGCCATCTCGATCTTTCTTCATCTCTTTTCTCAACTGCTCCAGTTTCCTTTCAGCATTTTCCTTTTGCTCTCTTTCTGATTGAACTATCTTCTCTGAAGCTTCTAGTTTTCTTCTCCACTCCTGTAGCTGAGTGTCTTCTTGTTTTTTCCATCTCCTTTCCTCCTCCTCTCCTTTCCTTCTTTTCTGGGTGACGTCCATGAGCTGTTTTGCTTTAATTTTTCTCTCATCTTCTTTGAATTTGCTTTTCAGGGATTTTAAATCGTCTTCATGTTTTCTCTGGAGGTCCTCATACCTTCTCTTCATCTCTTCTTCCTTCTCTTTCATCTCCACTTGTATCGGTGTGCATCCCTCTGTGGCGTCCAACGTCTCAGTGAAGTAGCAGCCTCCATTGTCCTTCACCATGGTCTCGATGTTATTCAGCAGCTCTGTGACTTGTGTGCGGTTTGACTCTTTGTTGTTGAAGACCTGGTATCTTCCTCCACAGTCATGTATGAGCTCTTTGACAAAGTCATCACAACCTTTGAGATGAGTCTCGAATGACTCATCTTCCAGATCGTCTCCTCTGGTGAATATGATGATGATGAAATCTGAAGACTTCTTCCCAAAACATTTCTTGATGAGCTTCACAGAATCTTTTTCTTCTTGTGTAAAGCGTCCGATCTGCATCACCAGTAAGAACACATGAGGTCCAGGAGACAACAAGCTGATGCATTTCACCAGCTCCTCTTGAACGTCCTCATCAGACAGAGTCGTGTCAAACAAGCCGGGGGTGTCGACCACGACGACAGGCCGTCCATCAATCTCTCCTGTTGCTTTCTCACAAAACTTGGTCACTGACCGTAAGCTGGCCTTAGATGTAAACTGTTGTCGGCCCAAAATGGTGTTTCCTGTTGCACTCTTCCCGCT
>NC_046974.1:1410000-1440000 GCF_009769545.1 Cyclopterus lumpus
CTACTTCCATCAGGAGGTGTTCTACAGAAGACTACTTCCATCAGGAGGCGTTCTAAAGAAGACTACTTCCATCAGGAGGCGTTCTACAGAAGACTACTTCCATCAGGAGGTGTTCTACAGAAGACTACTTCCATCAGGGGGTGTTCTACAGAAGACTACTTCCATCAGGAGGCGTTCTAAAGAAGACTACTTCCATCAGGAGGCGTTCTACAGAAGACTACTTCCATCAGGAGGTGTTCTACAGAAGACTACTTCCATCAGGAGGCGTTCTACAGAAGACTACTTCCATCAGGAGGTGTTCTATAGAAGACTACTTCCATCAGGAGGTGTTCTACAGAAGACTACTTCCATCAGGAGGTGTTCTACAGAAGACTACTTCCATCAGGGGGGTGTTCTACAGAAGACTACTTCCATCAGGAGGTGTTCTATAGAAGACTACTTCCATCAGGAGGTGTTCTACAGAAGACTACTTCCATCAGGGGGGTGTTCTATAGAATACTACTTCCATCAAGAGGCGTTCTACAGAAGACTACTTCCATCAGGAGGTGTTCTACAGAAGACTACTTCCATCAGGAGGTGTTCTACAGAAGACTACTTCCATCAGGGGGGTGTTCTATAGAAGACTACTTCCATCAGGAGGTGTTCTATAGAAGACTACTTCCATCAGGAGGTGTTCTATAGAAGACTACTTCCATCAAGAGGCGTTCTACAGAAGACTACTTCCATCAGGAGGTGTTCTACAGAAGACTACTTCCATCAGGGGGGTGTTCTATAGAAGACTACTTCCATCAAGAGGCGTTCTACAGAAGACTACTTCCATCAGGGGGGTGTTCTATAGAAGACTACTTCCATCAGGAGGTGTTCTACAGAAGACTACTTCCATCAGGGGGGTGTTCTATAGAAGACTACTTCCATCAAGTGGCGTTCTACAGAAGACTACTTCCATCAGGAGGTGTTCTACAGAAGACTACTTCCATCAGGAGGTGTTCTACAGAAGACTACTTCCATCAGGAGGTGTTCTACAGAAGACTACTTCCATCAGGGGGGTGTTCTATAGAAGACTACTTCCATCAAGAGGCGTTCTACAGAAGACTACTTCCATCAGGAGGTGTTCTACAGAAGACTACTTCCATCAGGAGGTGTTCTACAGAAGACTACTTCCATCAGGGGGGTGTTCTATAGAAGACTACTTCCATCAGGAGGTGTTCTATAGAAGACTACTTCCATCAGGGGGCGCTCTACAGAAGACTACTTCCATCAGGAGGTGTTCTATAGAAGACTACTTCCATCAGGAGGTGTTCTACAGAAGACTACTTCCATCAGGAGGCGTTCTACAGAAGACTACTTCCATCAGGAGGTGTTCTACAGAAGACTACTTCCATCAGGAGGCGTTCTACAGAAGACTAATTCCATCAGGAGGTGTTCTATAGAAGACTACTTCCATCAGGAGGTGTTCTACAGAAGACTACTTCCATCAGGAGGTGTTCTATAGAAGACTACTTCCATCAGGGGGTGTTCTATAGAAGACTACTTCCATCAGGAGGTGTTCTATAGAAGACTACTTCCATCAGAAGGTGTTTTATAGAAGACTACTTCCATCAGGAGGTGTTCTATAGAAGACTACTTCCATCAGGAGGTGTTCTATAGAAGACTACTTCCATCAGGAGGTGTTCTATAGAAGACTACTTCCATCAGAAGGTGTTTTATAGAAGACTACTTCCATCAGGAGGTGTTCTATAGAAGACTACTTCCATCAGGGAGTGTTCTATAGAAGACTACTTCCATCAGGGAGTGTTCTATAGAAGACTACTTCCATCAGGAGGTGCTCTATAGAAGACTACTTCCATCAGGAGGTGTTCTATAGAAGACTACTTCCATCAGGGGGTGTTCTATAGAAGACTACTTCCATCAGGAGGTGTTCTATAGAAGACTACTTCCATCAGGGAGTGTTCTATAGAAGACTACTTCCATCAGGAGGTGTTCTATAGAAGACTACTTCCATCAGGAGGTGTTCTACAGAAGACTACTTCCATCAGGAGGTGTTCTACAGAAGACTACTTCCATCAGGAGGTGTTCTATAGAAGACTACTTCCATCAGGATGTGTTCTATAGAAGACTACTTCCATCAGGAGGCGTTCTATAGACGACTACTTCCATCAGGAGGTGTTCTATAGAAGACTACTTCCATCAGGAGGTGTTCTATAGAAGACTACTTCCATCAGGGAGTGTTCTATAGAAGACTACTTCCATCAGGAGGTGTTCTATAGAAGACTACTTCCATCAGGAGGTGTTCTACAGAAGACTACTTCCATCAGGAGGTGTTCTACAGAAGACTACTTCCATCAGGAGGTGTTCTATAGAAGACTACTTCCATCAGGAGGTGTTCTATAGAAGACTACTTCCATCAGGAGGTGTTCTACAGAAGACTACTTCCATCAGGAGGTGTTCTATAGAATACTACTTCCATCAGGAGGTGTTCTATAGAAGACTACTTCCATCAGGAGGCGTTCTATAGACGACTACTTCCATCAGGAGGCGTTCTATAGACGACTACTTCCATCAGGGAGTGTTCTATAGAAGACTACTTCCATCAGGGGGTGTTCTATAGAAGACTACTTCCATCAGGAGGTGTTCTATAGAAGACTACTTCCCACTGCCATATAAAGATAATAACAAACCTTTACATAACCAAGACTAGTGACACATTCTACAACGTTAAATATTGTCAAACATCCTGCTCAGTGGTCTCCAGTCTCCACCACGTACCATATTCAGCTTTGTTTAATCTGTTTGAAGCTGGCTGGCCATAAAAACACGTGATTTTAATACGCTCTCTTATCGTAGAGGCGAGAGCTAGGAAGTTAATGAGTTATCATTCGTAGTGTCGTTGTAATAGCTGCTGTATTAACTATCAAAAGGATGATTTAACGTCCTCGTTCACCTCTAATCTGACTCTTGTGTAGAACATTAATAAAACACACATTTCTCAGTATCAGTTACAGACATTAGAACACTTTACAGCCTTTTAAATATCATTTCTCACAATTCACCAAAATTCACTTTCACTAATAATTTCTGCGTCATCACTCACCTGAGCTGGTTGCTGCTGTTGTTGCTGTTGTTGTTGTTGTTGCTGTTGTTGTTGCTGATCGTGGACTCTTTAAGAAACAAACGGTTCTTTTCCGCTCGGTCCAGAAAGTTATCGTAGTAACAAACGACTCACCTGGATATGAATAACAATCAGATTGAACTCATCACTCTGAGAACGTTGACTTCTTCAGTTACACACATTCATTTGGTTGAATTCATACTCCGGTGGCTTCTGCTCACCTGCTGCTGTAGACTCTCAGCACACTGAAGCCCCACCTGAGGGAACCTTTGAACAGCACACTGAAGCCTCACCTGAGGGAACCTTTGAACAGCACACTGAAGCCCCACCTGAGGGAACCTTTGAACAGCACACTGAAGCCTCACCTGAGGGAACCTTTGAACAGCACACTGAAGCCTCACCTGAGGGAACCTTTGAACAGCACACTGAAGCCTCACCTGAGGGAACCTTTGAACAGCACACTGAAGCCTCACCTGAGGGAACCTTTGAACAGCACACTGAAGCCTCACCTGAGGGAACCTTTGAACAGCACACTGAAGCCTCACCTGAGGGAACCTTTGAACAGCACACTGAAGCCCCACCTGATGTTAATATTTAACCAATAAGACAAAATAAGATAAGACAAAATAAGATAAGATGATCCTTTATTCGTGCCGCCCTGAGGACACTTACAGGAATACAGCAGCAGAGGGTGAAGTGCACACTAAAGACATCGTGAGATAAACAGTAAATAAAATGGTAAACTGAATAATATACACACAGCAGAATAAATATGTATTGGTATTAATATTGCACATGTTGGAGTGAATGGTGTGTTGTGGTCTACTGGGAGCTCAGCTGGTTGTGCAGCCTGACAGCAGCAGGAAGGACTTGTGGTTCCTCTCCTTCACACGCTGGGGGTGAAGCAGGGTCAGGGTCAGGGTCAGGGCCAGGGTTGGGGTTGGGGCCAGGGTCCGGGCCAGGGTTGGGGTTAGGTTTGGGGTCAGGGTCAGGGTCAGGGTTAGGTTTGGGGTCAGGGTCAGGGTTAGGTTTGGGGTCAGGGTCAGGGTTAGGGTCAGGGTTGGGGTTGGGGCCAGGGTCCGGGCCAGGGTTGGGGTTAGGTTTGGGGTCAGGGTCAGGGTCAGGGTTAGGTTTGGGTTCAGGGTCAGGGTTAGGGTCAAGGTTAGGTTTGGGGTTAGGTTTGGGGTCAGGGTCAAGGTTAGGTTTGGGGTCAGGGTCAGGGTTAGGTTTGGGGTCAGGGTCAAGGTTAGGTTTGGGGTCAGGTTTGGGGTCAGGGTTAGGTTTGGGGTCAGGGTTGGGGTCAGGGTCAGGGTCAAGGTTAGGTTTGGGGTCAGGGTCAGGGTTAGGTTTGGGGTCAGGGTCAAGGTTAGGTTTGGGGGCAGGTTTGGGGTCAGGGTTGGGGTCAGGGTTGGGGTCAGGGTTAGGGTCAAGGTTAGGTTTGGGGTCAGGGTTAGGTTTGGGGTCAGGGTTAGGGTCAAGGTTAGGTTTGGGGTCAGGGTTAGGTTTGGGGTCAGGGTCAAGGTTAGGTTTGGGGTCAGGGTCAAGGTTAGGTTTGGGGTCAGGGTCAAGGTTAGGTTTGGGGTCAGGGTCAGGGTCAGGGTTGGGTTCTCCGATCCTCGAAGCGCCTCCTTCCTGGTCCCCCTCTCGTTAAGAATCGTGTGGACCAGGAGATCATCCGGCTGCCACCCAAGGAGGCACATGTTAACACTAAGGGGACGAGGGACCGGGCGGGTGTGGGGTGTCGTTACCGCCTCTGAAACCGCCGGCGACCTCCGCCTTAATGCTTCTGAGGAAGCCCCTCGAGTACCCCCTGACCTCAACGCCCCACAAAGGGTGCTGCCTGCCTCCTCCACAAGCTCCGGGAAGGTGCCGATTCTGTGGAAGCGGATCAGCTGGGACTTGATGAGGCCTCTGTACGTGTGCTGGGGGTGGTGGCTGGATTTGTGAAGGAGTGCGTGCCGGTCTGTGTCCGGTCCTGACCCCTGACCCTGACCCCTGACCCCTGACCCTGACCCCTGCAACACATTCATCCAGATTAAACATGTCATGTGACAGTGATCACAGGATCGTGTGTCTTTTGAAACATTGCGCTGCAGCATTCATTTAGGATGTCGACAACATTATCAAGAAAAGTTATCCATCAACATGATGAACATATTACTTATTGACCAAAATCAGTAGACACGCGGTTCCCATTAAGATCTGAGCCGCTGGTCTAATGAGTCTCCTGTACGACCGCTGAGCTTAGAAGAAACTGAGGATCTGAGGAGTAGTATTAATGTAACCCTCACATTTATGTTGAGATTCATATCAAGTCTGAAGCAGCTTGACAAGCAGAACTTAGCGTCCATTTTGTTTACTGCCAGGCTCATGAATCTGTATAAAGTATTGAGTCATAATTCAGTTCCTCGGCCTTCTCTGTTATGCTGTCACTCATGATGCCACGCCCCTGTAGGAGAAACCACGCCCATGTAGTTGAAGCCACGCCCCCACACCAGATCCCTGCCAAAAGATCTGAACTTGAAAAAATAAGATTCGAAAGTTGAAAATATAAAATCTGCTACTGAAAAATAAAAAATATATATTTTATTCGGAAAAAATAACTGAATCTAAATTATATTTAAACCAACGAAACTTTTCATACACTTTTTTTTATTTCGAATACATTGTTGAATTTTTGAATGTTTAAGACCAAAACTTGAATTTTCAGGATCAAATTTTTTTTCAAAAGAACAAAACTCTGGTCGTGGATTTGGCTCCATGGAGGCGGTTCCTCTGGCACCATGAAGTCCTGGTTCAGGTCTCTGGTGTCATCGTCAGGGGAAATGAGGCCAACAGTTGAGTCACCACAGAACCACAGAACCACAGAACCACAGCACCACAGAACCACAGCACCACAGAACCACAGCACCACAGAACCACAGAACCACAGCACCACAGAACCACAGAACCACAGCACCACAGCACCACAGAACCACAGAACCACAGAACCACAGCACCACAGCACCACAGAACCACAGAACCACAGAACCACAGCACCACAGAACCACAGCACCACAGAACCACAGAACCACAGCACCACAGCACCACAGAACCACAGAACCACAGCACCACAGCACCACAGCACCACAGAACCACAGCACCACAGAACCACAGAACCACAGAACCACAGCACCACAGCACCACAGAACCACAGAACCACAGAACCACAGCACCACAGAACCACAGAACCACAGCACCACAGCACCACAGCACCACAGAACCACAGAACCACAGCACCACAGAACCACAGCACCACAGAACCACAGAACCACAGAACCACAGCACCACAGAACCACAGAACCACAGAACCACAGAACCACAGCACCACAGAACCACAGAACCACAGCACCACAGAACCACAGCGCCTCCTGGAGGGATTCATCTCACTTTATTTCCTGATTACTGTTTTAATTTAACGTGCACATGGACAGGACATGGACTGGGGATCGAAAGACATTCCTGCTCTACCACTGAGCCACTGACGACATTTATTACTATATATTAATATTATTATTATTTGTGGCAGTTAATCCAGTTATATTTTAGGCATTTTTTCACAATCAAGCAACAGTTGTAGCAATATATATATATATATATATATATATATATATATATACACAAATATATATATAATATATTATTCATAAATATATGTAAATATAAATATATATATATATGAATACTTTTTATATGTACTTATATATAAATATATAAATAAAAATACATTATATAATATATATATAATTGATATATATATATATATATATATAAATATATTTCTTTATTTTATATATCTATATATATATAGACATTTGAACAACATTCTTCACGTGTAATCAGCCTCACCTTCCTCAGGTGTGTCGGGCCAACAGCTGATTTGACTGATCCGCTTCCTGGTGCTCACTCAGCTCGTCTCGTGCTCCGGGAAGAGGGACGTCGAGGCCGACCCGCATCCACCGAACCTGAAGTCCTGCAGGGTTCTGCGTGAGAACCGGGCCCCATGACGACGATGCAGCGTGGGATCCACCACCGGGGATCGTGACCGGTAAGTGCGTCGCGTGCCACGTGCGCACCACCCGGTTCATCGAGCTCCCCGTCGGTCTGTGAGGTCAGCTGTCGGTAACGGGCTCTCCAGACCCGGAGCTTCTTGAGGTAACGTCATCTGATCAAAGGAGGACCGTTTAACCGGAAGTCACAGAACGCGTTAAAACTGGTTCTGAGCCCAATAATCTGGTCAAAGAAACGAAACATACGTAATGTTCAAATGAGATGGTTCTGATCTCCCGTTGGTCCTCTTTTGATTTAATGGACTTAGTTCTGTGGTCATCGATAGAGCAGGGTTCCATATTGATGTATTAAAAAGGTATTGATTCACCTGTCTGAATCGGCTTCATGGGCGATATGTTATGACTGATATTTGATCTTAGCTGTGCAAATCATATTAAAATAAAGTGACTTCTGAGCCTCTTTCTGGGCCGTTTGTGTGTTTAACTCCTGCTGCAGGAGGCAGGAGAGAGGAGGCAGGAGAGAGGAGGCAGGAGAGAGGAGGCAGGAGAGAGGAGGCAGGAGGCAGGAGAGATGAGGAAGGAGACAGGAGGCAGGAGAGATGAGGCAGGAGAGATGAGACCGGAGGCAGGAGGCAGGAGAGATGAGGAAGGAGACAGGAGGCAGGAGAGATGAGGAAGGAGACAGGAGGCAGGAGAGATGAGGAAGGAGACAGGAGAGATGAGACAGGAGAGATGAGACAGGAGGCAGGAGAGATGAGGAAGGAGACAGGAGAGATGAGACAGGAGAGATGAGACAGGAGGCAGGAGAGATGAGACAGGAGGCAGGAGGCAGGAGAGATGAGGAAGGAGACAGGAGAGATGAGGAAGGAGACAGGAGGAAGGAAACAGGAGAGATGAGGAAGGAGAGATGAGAGATGAGACAGGAGGAAGGAAACAGGAGGGAGGAGAGCTGCAGGTGACTCCTGCCGTGACGCGTTTTGCATGTTATTTGCCTTCTTAAAGTAAAACGGACGATGCAAATGTGTGCGGCGTTGGAGCCAGTTAGACTGGAACTGTCGCCGCCTGCAGCTCCTCCTCACCTGTGGAGGTGAGTCCTCTTGAAATGAGCTTCTGTTCAGCTTCGGAGACCAGAAACAAGTTCCAGATGTCTGGTGCGTCGCTTTAGACGCTGCAGCCGGGTGGAGCCGTGTCTTTGGGTCGGTACTCCATTTAAAGGGGCTTTAACTCAACAAGGGTTGTGGGAGGTTAGGAGAGGTTGTGAGGTTCAGGGTTAGGGGAGGTTCAGGGTTAGGGGAGGTTGTGAGGTTCAGGGTTAGGTGAGGTTCAGGGTTAGGGGAGGTTGTGAGGTTCAGGGTTAGGGGAGGTCGTGAGGTTCAGGGTTGTGAGGTTCAGGGTTAGGGGAGGTCGTAAGGTTCAGGGTTGTGAGGTTCAGGGTTAGGGGAGGTTGTGAGGTTCAGGGTTAGGGGAGGTTGTGAGGTTCAGGGTTAGGGGAGGTTCAGGGTTAGGGGAGGTCGTGAGGTTCAGGGTTGTGAGGTTCAGGGTTGTGAGGTTCAGGGTTGTGAGGTTCAGGGTTAGGGGAGGTCGTGAGGTTCAGGGGTTGTGAGGTTCAGGGGTTGTGAGGTTCAGGGTTAGGGGAGGTTCAGGGTTACGGGAGGTCGTGAGGTTCAGAGTTGTGAGGTTCAGAGGTTGTGAGGTTCAGGGTTAGGGGAGGTTCAGGATTAGGGGAGGTCGTGAGGTTCAGGGTTAGGGGAGGTCGTGAGGTTCAGGGTTAGGTGAGGTCGTGAGGTTCAGGGTTGTGAGGTTCAGGGTTGTGAGGTTCAGGGTTAGGGGAGGTCGTGAGGTTCAGGGTTAGGTGAGGTTCAGGGTTAGGGGAGGTTGTGAGGTTCAGGGTTAGGTGAGGTTCAGGGTTAGGGGAGGTTGTGAGGTTCAGGGTTAGGGGAGGTCGTGAGGTTCAGGGTTAGGTGAGGTTCAGGGTTAGGGGAGGTTGTGAGGTTCAGGGTTAGGGGAGGTCGTGAGGTTCAGGGTTGTGAGGTTCAGGGTTAGGGGAGGTCGTAAGGTTCAGGGTTGTGAGGTTCAGGGTTAGGGGAGGTCGTGAGGCTCAGGGTTGTGAGGTTCAGGGTTATGGGAGGTTGTGAGGTTCAGGGTTGTGAGGTTCAGGGTTAGGGGAGGTTGTGAGGTTCAGGGTTGTGAGGGTTAGGGGAGGTTGTGAGGTTCAGGGTTGTGAGGTTCAGGGTTAGGGGAGGTCGTGAGGTTCAGGGTTGTGAGGTTCATGGTTAGGGGAGGTTGTGAGGTTCAGGGTTGTGAGGTTCAGGGTTAGGGGAGGTTCAGGGTTAGGGGAGGTCGTGAGGTTCAGGGTTGTGAGGTTCAGGGTTGTGAGGTTCAGGGTTAGGGGAGGTCGTGAGGTTCAGGGGTTGTGAGGTTCAGGGGTTGTGAGGTTCAGGGTTGTGAGGTTCAGGGTTAGGGGAGGTTCAGGGTTAGGGGAGGTCGTGAGGTTCAGAGTTGTGAGGTTCAGGGGTTGTGAGGTTCAGGGTTAGGGGAGGTTCAGGATTAGGGGAGGTTGTGAGGTTCAGGGTTAGGGGAGGTTGTGAGGTTCAGGGTTGTGAGGTTCAGGGTTGTGAGGTTCATGGTTAGGGGAGGTCGTGATGTTCAGGTTTGTGAGGTTCAGGGTTGTGAGGTTCAGGGTTGTGAGGTTCAGGGTTAAGGGAGGTTCAGGATTAGGGGAGGTTCAGGATTAGGGGAGGTTGTGAGGTTCAGGGTTAGGGGAGGTTGTGAGGTTCAGGGTTGTGAGGTTCAGGGTTGTGAGGTTGTGAGGTTCAGGGTTAGGGGAGGTCGTGAGGTTCAGGGTTGTAAGGTTCATGGTTAGGGGAGGTTGTGAGGTTCAGGGTTGTGAGGTTCAGGGTTGTGAGGTTCATGGTTAGGGGAGGTTGTGAGGTTCAGGGTTGTGAGGTTCAGGGTTGTGAGGTTCAGGGTTGTGAGGTTCAGGGTTGTGAGGTTCAGGGGTTGTGAGGTTCAGGGTTAGGGGAGGTTCAGGGTTGTGAGGTTCATGGTTAGGGGAGGTCGTGATGTTCAGGGTTGTGAGGTTCAGGGTTGTGAGGTTCAGGGTTAAGGGAGGTTCAGGATTAGGGGAGGTTCAGGATTAGGGGAGGTTGTGAGGTTCAGGGTTAGGGGAGGTTGTGAGGTTCAGGGTTGTGAGGTTCAGGGTTGTGAGGTTCAGGGTTGTGAGGTTCAGGGTTGTGAGGTTGTGAGGTTCAGGGTTAGGGGAGGTCGTGAGGTTCAGGGTTGTGAGGTTCATGGTTAGGGGAGGTTGTGAGGTTCAGGGTTGTGAGGTTCAGGGTTGTGAGGTTCATGGTTAGGGGAGGTTGTGAGGTTCAGGGTTGTGAGGTTCAGGGTTGTGAGGTTCAGGGTTGTGAGGTTCAGGGTTGTGAGGTTCAGGGGTTGTGAGGTTCAGAGTTAAGGGAGGTTCAGGATTAGGGGAGGTTGTGAGGTTCAGGGTTAGGGGAGGTTCAGGGTTGTGAGGTTTAGGGTTAGGGGAGGTTGTGAGGTTCAGGGTTGTGAGGTTCAGGGTTATGGGAGGTTGTGAGGTTCAGGGTTAGGGGAGGTTGTGAGGTTCAGGGTTGTGAGGTTCAGGGTTAGGGGAGGTTGTGAGGTTCAGGGTCGTGAGGTTCAGGGTTGTGAGGTTCAGGGTTAGGGGAGGTTGTGAGGTTCAGGGTTATGGGAGGTTGTGAGGTTCAGGGTTAGGGGAGGTTGTGAGGTTCAGGGTTAGGGGAGGTTGTGAGGTTCAGGGTTAGGGGAGGTTGTGAGGTTCAGGGTTAGGGGAGGTTCAGGGTTGTGAGGTTCAGGGTTAGGGGAGGTTCAGGGTTGTGAGGTTCATGGTTAGGGGAGGTTGTGAGGTTCAGGGTTGTGAGGTTCAGGGTTAGGGGAGGTTGTGAGGTTCAGGGTTAGGGGAGGTTCAGGGTTAGGGGAGGTTCAGGATTAGGGGAGGTTGTGAGGTTCAGGGTTAGGGGAGGTTGTGAGGTTCAGGGTTGTGAGGTTCAGGGTTAGGGGAGGTTGTGAGGTTCAGGGTTAGGGGAGGTTCAGGGTTAGGGGAGGTTGTGAGGTTCAGGGTTAGGGGAGGTTGTGAGGTTCAGGATTAGGGGAGGTTGTGAGGTTCAGGGTTAGGGGAGGTTGTGAGGTTCAGGGTTAGGGGAGGTTCAGGGTTAGGGGAGGTTGTGAGGTTCAGGGTTAGGGGAGGTTGTGAGGTTCAGGGTTGTGAGGTTCAGTGTTAGGGGAGGTTCAGGGTTAGGGGAGGTTGTGAGGTTCAGGGTTAGGGGAGGTTGTGAGGTTCAGGGTTGTGAGGTTCAGTGTTAGGGGAGGTTCAGGGTTAGGGGAGGTTGTGAGGTTCAGGGTTAGGGGAGGTTGTGAGGTTCAGGGTTGTGAGGTTCAGTGTTAGGGGAGGTTCAGGGTTGTGAGGTTCAGGGTTAGGGGAGGTTGTGAGGTTCAGGGTTGTGAGGTTCAGGGTTAGGGGAGGTTGTGAGGTTCAGGGTTAGGGGAGGTTGTGAGGTTCAGGGTTAGGGGAGGTTGTGAGGTTCAGGGTTGTGAGGTTCAGGGTTAGGGGAGGTTCAGGGTTAGGGGAGGTTGTGAGGTTCAGGGTTAGGGGAGGTTGTGAGGTTCAGGGTTGTGAGGTTCAGGGTTAGGGGAGGTTGATATGACTAGAAACCGTCGTTTGTAAATTGTCAGTAAGAAGCAGCCTGTTGATAAAACACGGCTGCAGTTTGACTGATGACCAAAGTCAATGTTTTACCAGATCAGCTGTTGCATGTATAATGTTCATCCCGGGAGGTTGGAGAGTTTGATTGACAGGAGAAGAGCGATCCGTCTGCTCTGACGTCGGAGGGTTGAACTGGACCACGTTCCTCTGACTGAGGACCAGTTAAGTTCTTCCACATCGAACTGGGAACATCTTTTGTATTTGTGTAGAAACAGAAGGTGAATGATGCAGTTCGTCGTGGTGACTCGTTGGTTTGTGGATGTTTTGAAGTCGGGCTGCTTCTTTTTTTTTCAGCGCCATCTTTTTTTCTTTTTTAAGTAAACAGGAAGTGACCTTAATAAATACTTTACTCTTCCCCCCTTTGTTTGTAGCAGCAGCAAACTTGGTTACAATATATACAATAAAAAAGCAGCAGGACATATTAAATAATAAAGAAAATTAAATGGTAAAGAAATTCAAAGTATTTGAATATCAAGTGTGCAAGGGTTATTGATCTTCAGTTTGAGGAGGATCTGGCCAGAGCTGATTTATTATAACTTCTTATAGCAGTGGTCAGGAAGGTTCTCCTGTATCAGGAAGAGGTTCTCCTGTATGTTCTCCTGTATCAGGAAGAGGTTCTCCTGTATGTTCTCCTGTATCAGGAAGAGGTTCTCCTGTATCAGGAAGAGGTTCTCCTGTATGTTCTCCTGTATCAGGAAGAGGTTCTCCTGTATCAGGAAGAGGTTCTCCTGTATCTGTCCCTCTGCCGGCGGAGCTGAAGCAGTCTGTTGGAGAACGTGCTCTGCTGTCCCTGCAGTAGTTGGTGGGCTGGGTTCTCCAATATGGACAATACTTTCTTCAGTAGAAGAACCCTTTGTGCAGCTCGCCAAGCGGACGGAGGAGGAGGTGTTGGGAGGTGTTGTGTGGAGGAGACGGAGGAGGGCTGAACTAAACCTATTGAAGTAACAGTTTAGCTCGTTGGAACCCCCTGGTCGTCTCCTCCAAACTAGAAGCCAGTTATCTGCTTGACGTAGAGACCTGTCAATCACCTGGTAGCCCCGCCCCTAAAGCACCCCCTGCTTTATGGTCTGTTTGACTCTAAATGACCATAATTTACTAAATGAACATCATTCTGTATTGAAGAAGACTTGAAACTAAAGATTGAGACCAAAAACTAATGTTTACAATGTTTACTGAGGGAATAAATCAAGAGAAGTAGAGTCATTTATATATACTTCTATACAACCAGAGGAGTCGCCCCCTGGTGGTCAGGAGAGAGAATGCAGCTTTAACACATGAAGCGTAGACTTCTATACAACCAGAGGAGTCGCCCCCTGGTGGTCAGCAGAGAGAATGCAGCTTTAACACATGAAGCATAGACTTCTATACAACCAGTGGAGTCGCCCCCTGGTGGTCAGGAAAGAGAATGCAGCTTTAACACATGAAGCATAGACTTCTATACAACCAGAGGAGTCGCCCCCTTTTGTTCAGGAGAGAGAATGCAGCTTTAACACATGAAGCATAGACTTCTATACAACCAGAGGAGTCGCCCCCTGGTGGTCAGGAAAGAGAATGCAGCTTTAGGACGTCAGTGTAGAACTGGAAGTTGTCGTCTGGCTGCAGTAGTTAATCCGGATTGTTTTCTGTGTATTGATGTTTTCCTTTATTTTAAGACGGATGCTGCACCAGGAGCGTCTTCATCATTTCTTCATCATCCTCCATGTGACGGCTGTAGACTCCTCCCATCTTTGCGTTTCCTCGCAGCGTCACTCTTCTTTCTCTCACTCCCTCCTCCTCCGTCCATTCATGAATCCCGACGTGAACACGATACCGCCTCCATATTCACCGACAGGCCAGAACGATATTTCCCATCATGCCTCTCTGTCGGCCACCCCGTCGTCTCCTGCCGTCATCCAGACGAGCCACAGCTGTGTGACGGTTCTGAGCCGAACTGTTCCTCACTATCGGGCCTCGCCGGGCCAGCACGGAGGCCTGGACCCGTCGGCGCTGCCGGCCCTGGGCTTCGCCTATAGATCCTGGTCTCAGTCCAGCCTGGTTTCGGTCTCCAGGTCGACGCCTTGCCCCGCCCCCGACACCCCCCTCTCCTGCCAGGTCTCCGTCATCGTCCCGTCCCCGGACCTCCGGCTGACCCCTCCCCCGACCGGGTGCTCCTTGGACGCCGGGCCGGACCTGGAGTGCTCCATCTGCTTCAGCCAGTTCAACAACGTGTTCCGCTGTCCCAAGATGCTGCAGTGCCAGCACACCTTCTGCCTGGAGTGCCTGGCGCGCATCAACGTCAAGTCGGCCGCGCCCGAGGCCATCCAGTGCCCGCTGTGCCGCGGCCTCACGGCGCTGCCGGCCCTCGGCCTGCCGAGACTCGCCACCAACTCGGACATGCTGTCGTACCTGCCGGCCGCCATGCAGCGAGTCTACAGCGTCCGCTTCCTGCGCAACAAGGGCAAGCTGCAGGTCAAAAGGTAGGCGGAGCTCTGAGCGACTTTTACTCTGTTGTATAATGAATATTTTCTTCCATGAAAGTGGTTCTTTAAATATTGGAGTTTATTTTATTGAAATGTGATTAATAAAATAACGTGCAAGTTTGCCCCGCTTTCACACACCGATGCAAATGTTAGTTCGACCTTGAACAGTTTACTTTCATTTTACTGTCTAATATAAACTTTGATTAGCAACATGAAAAAAAATGTTATGCATCGTTACTGAAAATAAAACAATCTTGGAGATAAAATATTTAGCTTGAAGCATAAACGTCTTTCTCCGTGACGCTCTCGGTCTCTCGAAGGTCATCTGAAGGTCACCGGCGGTGGGGTCGGAGCTCTCTGGACGTGGGGCTTCCCAGCCCGCCTGCCGTGGCCCGCGACGCGGGGGTCGGGCTGGGCGACGGCCTGTTCCTCCTGATGGCGCGGCCCGGCTGCCGCGTCTTCCTCCAGACCTCCGTGGTGGTGATGATGCTGCTGCTGTCGGGCATCGTCGTCTTCCTCTTCATCTACAATTATGCCTGAGCCACAAACGTTCCACCACGCGGATGCAGTTGATGAGCAACAGCTGCACTAGTGCTGGTTGGAGGACGATCCAGATGTTCACCTGACACTTTAATCACTTTCATCTTCAGATGCTCAACCAGGAAAATGGATATGGCCCAAAACTCTGTTTTTTGTTCTTCTTGACTGTAAACCAGGAGGTTGATGGAGGGTTTATTCTACCAGACGAGCTCAAAGGCTCTGGTGGCTGAAACTTGACTAGTTTCTTTTTGGCACATGAATCCGTATTAAAACATCTACGGACCTAAAATATGAATACTATCTCTAAACGCTCTGTTTACTGCACTTTGAAGAGAGAAGCCTTGTTTACTTCCTGCTCGTCAACGGGCTGTGAAACAGGGAAGCGTGGACGACTCTCACCCCCCGGAGAGAGAATAGTTCTGTTTTTATGTCATATTTCCTCACTAGTCTGTAAAGACATGTAGCACTTGATGTTTTATTGGTGGAGGCAGAAGTGTGATCATAACGACATCCAGGACGTTTCCTTTTTAAAAAGCAGAGGCCGTGTTTTTTAAATGTAACAATCTACGGTTCAGTGACGCAGTCCAACAAACACTTTGACTTGCAAATCATTTTTAATCACGTGATCTCTGATGTTTGTTTTTAGGCTGCGACAGGTTTTACCTTTTTGGAATGTAAAATAAATAGTTTTTTAATATATTTATACAACAGTTTTATCAAAGCTTGCACTGTTGCCATGTGTGCCTCCTGTTCAACTTGAAATAAATTCCTTTTTTTAATTGTACACGGTGTGTGTTTCATCTTTAGAGAATTTTGGAAAACCAACAAGACGTTTTAAAACGTATAAATACTATTTAAATGTTTAATTTAATCCTCATATCGGAGAAATGCAACATGAAGGAAATAAAAAGATCCTTGTTTGTATATTGAGGAATTATTTAATTAAGATTTTCTCATGTTTTTGCTCACTTAACGCATCCTCGGGTTTCAGCAGCAGGTGGCGCTGTTGCATCAACTAAGACTGAAGCTGGTTTACAAACCTGAAGCCTCAGTGAGGAAACACCTGAGATATATATATATATATATATATATATATATATATATATATATATATATATATATATATATATATAGGTAGGTTCATTGGTGATTAGATCTGATGGAAGTAGTCTTCTATAGAACGCCTCCTGATGGAAGTAGTCTTCTATAGAACACCTCCTGATGGAAGTAGTCTTCTATAGAACACCTCCTGATGGAAGTAGTCTTCTATAGAACACCTCCTGATGGAAGTAGTCTTCTATAGAACACTCCCTGATGGAAGTAGTCGTCTATAGAACGCCTCCTGATGGAAGTAGTCTTCTATAGAACACCTCCTGATGGAAGTAGTCTTCTGTAGAACACCTCCTGATGGAAGTAGTCTTCTATAGAACACTCCCTGATGGAAGTAGTCTTCTATAGAACGCCTCCTGATGGAAGTAGTCTTCTATAGAACACCTCCTGATGGAAGTAGTCTTCTGTAGAACACCTCCTGATGGAAGTAGTCTTCTATAGAACACTCCCTGATGGAAGTAGTCGTCTATAGAACGCCTCCTGATGGAAGTAGTCTTCTATAGAACACTCCCTGATGGAAGTAGTCTTCTATAGAACACCTCCTGATGGAAGTAGTCTTCTATAGAACACCTCCTGATGGAAGTAGTCTTCTGTAGAACACCTCCTGATGGAAGTAGTCTTCTGTAGAACACCTCCTGATGGAAGTAGTCTTCTGTAGAACACCTCCTGATGGAAGTAGTCTTCTATAGAACACCTCCTGATGGAAGTAGTCTTCTATAGAACACCTCCTGATGGAAGTAGTCTTCTATAGAACACCTCCTGATGGAAGTAGTCTTCTGTAGAGCGCCTCCTGATGGAAGTAGTCTTCTATAGAACACCTCCTGATGGAAGTAGTCTTCTATAGAACACCTCCTGATGGAAGTAGTCTTCTATAGAACACCTCCTGATGGAAGTAGTCTTCTATAGAACACCTCCTGATGGAAGTAGTCTTCTATAGAACACCTCCTGATGGAAGTAGTCTTCTATAAAACACCTCCTGATAGAAGTAGTCTTCTGTAGAACGCCTCCTGATGGAAGTAGTCTTCTATAGAACACCTCCTGATGGAAGTAGTCTTCTGTGGAGACACGATTTTGTGTCCCTGAACAAACCTCAGAGGAACCTTTTTATTCGCCTTCACACCCAGAGCTTTAAGGAGCAACTGATTGCTTTATTGTTTGCCATATTACATACATGACCTTTGCATTCGAGCCATCTTTAGCCGTTCAGGAGCAGAGGGCTGTGAAGCAACTGGGACTTGGTGCTCAAGGATACATGTGACCTGTGGACCGGGGACAACCCCTCTACCCCACGAGCCAAGAGGAACATCATGATGCTAAATCATGAATCCAGGACCTCTAGCCCCCTTAAAGCGACAACGTCTCAAAGCACCGCCTTCTGTTTAAAAGCAGATCAAAGCTCATTGTGAGGCCTCAGAGCCCTCAGGTTCCTCCTGCTGACGTTCCTCCTGCTGACATTCCTCCTGCTGACGTTCCTCCTGAAGCGACACCTTCAACCTTCAGACTGGTTTCATAATGTTTTGCATTTGTGGAAGAAGCAAGCTCCTCCCCTTTTCTTTGTTCTCTCAAGATTTCAATGTGTTGTTCTCACGCTTTTAGTTTTGCACTCTGTCGCCCTGCAGAACGTGTAGGATGCTGCTTTTATTATAAAAGTAAAGTATTACATGATAGTTCATCATCAGTGATATGATAGTTCAATGAAACATAATCACTGGTTTCTTAACATGAGTTCTTGTTTAATCTTTGACATTTTTCTCATCTTTTACCTGCAGAGTCAGGAAGCATATCAGCAATAACTACTGCAGACTTTAATAACTTTAGTCCTTTAATGTGGAAAAGGACGAACTCGTCAATTCTTCTGCATAATTTAATTTAAACCCTGCTGAGATCATATTTCTCTTCATATGAATGCATCGTGCTTCTGAACGTGTAAACAAACGTGATGACGCAACGGCCGTTTGGTCCGAGAGGAGGGTTCCTCCAGTTGACCTGATTCAGAACACACACGTTGTTGTTGTTGTTGTTGTTGTTGTTGAAGCAGGACAGACATCCACTTTGTCTCCTGATGCCTGTGTTTCCCAGGGTTCAGCTGACCCAGAGTATGTATTAAGTTATTAATCAATAACTCACCCAGACGGCAGCTCGCAGCTGAACCGGGATCGAAGTCTTCAAGGGTTCGTTTGAGCTGAAGGACTCGGATCTCTAACGTAAACAACGATGAGTTAAACTGTTCGTTGGCTTATTAATTATTCAGAAGTGCTCCGAGGTACCCTGAACCGGAACCACAACCAGGAGCTGGAAGAGGACTACAGCTGCTCTGGGCCACACGAGAGAAAACCCTCGTGATCCAGAATAAAGCTGGAACCCTTCAAAGGATCTGACAGGAAGCTCAATCCAGAGTCCGGGGCTGAGGAACCTGGGGACCAGGACTAGACTGAGGTCTATAGAGGACCAGGACTAGACTGAGGTCTATAGAGGACCAGGACTAGACTGAGGGCTATAGAGGACCAGGACTAGACTGAGGTCTATAGAGGACCAGGACTAGACTGAGGTCTATAGAGGTCCAGGACTAGACTGAGGTCTACAGAGCACCAGGACTAGACTGAGGTCTATAGAGGACCTGGACTAGACTGAGGTCTATAGAGGTCCAGGACTAGACTGAGGTCTACAGAGCACCAGGACTAGACTGAGGTCTATAGAGGACCTGGACTAGACCTAGGTCTATAGAGGTCCAGGACTAGACTGAGGTCTATAGAGGACCAGGACTAGACTGAAGTCTATAGAGCACCTGGACTACACAGAGGTCTACAGAGCACCAGGACTAGACTGGGACTGGTTCACATCCCCACTGTCACTTTAAATCCTTTGTAGAGAGCTGAACCGCCGTAGAACCTTCTGTCAGAATGAACCTTCCTCCCTCTTCTCTCTCAGATCTTCTGGAAGTCGAGTCGCAGCCCGAGAACGTGAACAGACATCTTTGGCAAACGGGAAGACGGGGAACCGGGTACCGGGGCTGAAGGTCCGGATCGAGCTCCATGGGTCAGTGGGTTTTAAACCGACAGTTCAAAGGGAGCGTGCCGTCGCGGCCGAGCAGCCTGACCTTTGACCTCGGCTCAACTTTCTGATCTGCCGGTTCCTCTAATCTGTGGTTCTGTGGCCTCTTTAGTCCTCGTCCATGAAAACAGGGTTTCCTGTGTTTTGATTTCCCACAAACTTTATACAAACTAGCTGATATTTGTAAATGTTTCCTGTTTGAACAGTTTGACAACCAATGAATCATTTATGTCATTTATGAAGTAAAAAGCAGAATGTGAGGACGTTCTGCTTTTCTTTGTTTTAGGAGTTTGATCTCTGGGATCTTCTCACGTGATGGATTCAGCTGTGAAAACAAGTCTCTGGGGGCGCTAGTGAGCAAGATATGGAGTAAGACGCTAATTTCAGTGCGCCTGCAGAACCGACAATATTTTACATAAAAACAGCTACTATTTCAAGAATACCAGCCTCAAAGCTCACCGAGGACATCACAAAGGGGCCAACAGCTGACTTATGCAAGCTACATCATTTTTGAATGGCGGAAAAGCTTCAAAAATACAAATATAAATCCGGCGGTAGCTCATCACGGCCTACAAGAACCACGAGGCAGATCCCACCAGGTGACCCGGACCAACCCTCTCCCACCCGCAGTGAAAGCCCAGGTATGACCGAACGGATGAAAGCGGACATCTTATCTTCCCTGAAGGGAGAGATTTCCAAAATTACAAGAGAGGAACTCAAAAGTGCGCTAGCAGAAGATTTCAATTCACTCAAGTCTGAATTACAAGCGGTGCGGTCCGAAATTTCTAAAAACACGACCGCTATCCAAACAGAAGTAGACCACATGAAAGCCGACATACAAGACGTGAAGGGCGGCTTATCAACACGGTCCGACGAGGTGGCCGCACAAGAAGTTACGATAACCAGCCTTCAAAGACAGGTCACAACTCTAACAGACCGATGCGAGGATATGGAGGGGAGAATGAGACGGTGTAATATCCGGATAGCCGGCATTCAAGAACAACCGGATTCCAGCTCCCCTAACACAGTTGCCAAAGTTATTAAAGAAGTCCTGCAGCTGGACCGGGACATAAAGATCGACCGATCGCACCGCACAGCCGCCACCAGGAGACCAGGAGACCGGGAGAAACCACGAGTGATCATCGCTAAAGGACACAATGACGGAGATGCCGCAGAGATCCTAAGGAGAGCCCGAGAAAGAGCGCCGCTGGTCTACAACGGGAACCGGATCTCTATCTTCCCAGACTACACACCCAGCGTTGCTAAAGCCAGAGCCGCGTTCACGGACATACGGAGGACCCTGCGAGGAAGGAAAGGAGTCCGCTACGGCCTACTGTACCCGGCAAGACTCCGGATTTCGCACAACAACGAAGACGAGGAGTTTCTGGATCCCGGCAAAGCCATGGAGTATGTCCGGAAGAAAGTCATCCCATCTACTGAGGCCGCAGACTAAATGTATCCCCATCAGTACTGTTAACTACAGTAAGGACTGACCAGTGAGTTCTGCAATTTCACATACTGGCACATCATTATGTTCTACTTTATTTTATATTCAAATATATATATTTTCAAAACATTACTTGAATCACACCTGAGAAGAGAAAAGGAAAAATATGTCTCAGTTAATATTTTTGTATATACCCGTCTCCATTACAAGGAAACAAACCCTTATAATGTGCCCGCTATTTCTATTCATATTGTCTGTATCACTCTACTTTACTTGCTCACTGGCAGCTTCCATAAGAGGAGAATACTGGTACGCCTTTAGCTCTGTGTGCAACCAAGCACTACTGCACCACAAGGAGCTGTTTGACTTTACACATGTATACCAAGAGCTGCAGGGGCCTGAATGGCCGTTACTCGACACTGTCCTTTTCTGTGTCGACTTTTCTTTTTCTTCTTACTTTCTCTATTCCTTATCTTAGCACACCCATAGCATAGTCATTTCAATCTCGACTGTGCACCGTTGCTGCTTGCCCTTAGTGGCTAAGGGACTAGGTCCCACCGGACTGTTGCTAATGTTAGCTAACAGCAGTCCAGACTGTTGCGTTCCCCTTGTTCTGATCCCACTGTTCCCTGGGGATCCTACATTGTTTATTAGAACAACAAGCTCATCATCCATTTTTCTTAAATACCCTCTTCTACCCCATCCCTATTGGTTTCATTAACTAGTCCAACTCTCCACACTCCACATAACAAGATGCATGGCCCATGTGCTGGCTGTTGGCCTCTGCTTCCCATCTCTCTACACAAACTCCCAAAATATGAAAATTGAATACTTCACACAATGGACCCGCTAAAAGTGATAAGTTACAATGTCAAAGGCCTTCATAGCCCTGTTAAGAGAAAGAACATTCTACATCAGATGAAACAAGCCAACTGCCACATTGCATTCCTCCAGGAAACACATCTATCTGATGCTGAACATGAAAAGTTGAGACGGTCCTGGGCAGATAAAGTATATTACTCCTCACACCGATCGGGGAGAAAAAAGGGAGTATCCATACTCATACACAGACAAATTAATTTCACACAAACACTAGTACACAAAGACACAGAGGGGAGATATATCTTAGTTAACGGATTAATTGATGGCACAGAAGTATCCCTCATTAATGTATATGCACCTAACGAAGACGAGCCTGGCTTTATCAGGACATTGTTCAATAAGATCCTACAATATAGTACAGGGCTGCTACTGATGGGAGGAGACCTCAATTGTGTAATGTCACAACTAATGGACCGACAACCTGCCTCTAAAACTCCGCTCTCTAGAATGAGTAGAATGCTCAAATACCAATCCCAGGAGGCAGGCCTTGTAGATATATGGAGAAGCAAGTTCCCGAGAGGCAGGGATTTCACGTTCTACTCAAACAGACATACATCCTATTCACGGATCGATTATTTCTTTACCATGAAAGCAGAGCTACATAGGATAGTGGACATTGACATTCTTCCTATAACTCTATCCGACCACGCACCCGTGGCATTAAAATGGGACATCGGCCAAAGACCAACCTCTAAACAATGGAGACTTAATGCATCTCTCCTTAATGATAAAGCATGTACCTCCTTTATTACAGCAGAACTCAAGGAATACTTGGATATCAATACCTTGGAGGAAACAACACCTCTTATACTCTGGGATTGTGCCAAAGCATACATCAGAGGACGTATTATTTCATTCACCTCTGCTAAGAGAAGAGGAAAAGAGTCCAAACAGAAAGAATTGGAAGATAAAATAAAAGACTTAGAACATAAACATAAACAATCTGCATCAGCCAATCTCCTAAATGACCTCAAGTCAACCCGAAGAGAGCTCAACAGCCTACTATCAGATCAAATTGAGGGAAGTTTAAGATTCACGAACCAAAGATACTATGAACACGGTAACAAAGCAAGCAGATTACTAGCATTTGGATTAAGAAAAAAACAATCATCTAATACAGTACAGAAAATTAAATCAAAAGAAACTTTTGTTACAAAACCAGATAAAATAGCAGAATCCTTCGCAGAGTTTTACAAATCCTTATACAAAAATACAGATACCTGCTCTGATAATGCAAAACTTACAGAGTTCTTAAATCCTATAAAATTAACTGAACTGACAGAATCAGCAGCCAAGGAATTAGAGAAGCCTATTGAGGAATGGGAGATCAAACAGGTGATCTCAACACTCAAAAATAATAAAAGCCCAGGACCGGATGGATATATTAATGAATTTTATAAAACCTTCAAGGATATGTTATCACCACTGTTGCTGAAAGCATACCACCATGCATTAGAATCTAAAACCATGGCACCATCTTGGGCTGAGGCAACTATAGTGGTAATTCATAAAGAAGGAAAAGACCCCACAGAGTGCCAATCATATAGATATCACTGCTGAATGGGGACCTGCGCATTCTAACAGCAATCCTAGCAAGAAGAGTCAATCATATAATCACTAAAATCATCCATCCTGATCAGACGGGATTCATCACTGGAAGATACTATGGTGATAACTTACGACGCTTATTAAACATAATATCCCATCAAAAAGAAGAGAAAGTAGAAGCTATGATTTTGTCTCTAGATGCTCAAAAAGCATTTGACCGGGTATCGTGGCATTATCTATTTCAAACACTAAAAAGATTCAAATTTGGCCCCAACTTCTTGAATTGGATACAAACACTATATTCGTCACCACAAGCAGCTGTTAAAGTGAATGGATACAGATCACAAAGATTCACATTGGAACGCGGCTGCAGACAAGGCTCCCTTTATCCCCCCTGCTGTTTGCAATTAGTATCGAACCCCTAGCCCAGCTTATCAGAGATGATAATAAAATAAAAGGAACTGTAATACATAAAGAGGATCATAAAATATCCCTGTATGCTGATGATGTATTATTATATCTGACGCAACCTGCATCAACAATACCACATCTAAAGGAACTCATCTCACAGTATGGATACTACTCTGGATATAAGGTAAATGTGGAAAAAACAGAGGCTATGGATATCAATGGAAACATCTCAAGAAATGTAAAACTCCAAAGTGGATTTAAATGGCCAAATGACGGTATAAAGTACCTTGGTATATACATCCCCTCATCGCTACAGAAGTTATATGAGGCCAATTATAGTAGAATGATTGGGTGCATTGACAGTGACCTGGAACGATGGTCTACGCTCCCTTTGTCCCTGCTTGGTCGTGTTGAAAGTATTCGCATGAATGTCCTGCCCAGACTTCTCTACTTATTTCAGATGCTACCTATAGAAATTCCAAAATCTAGTTTTGATAACCTGGATAAAATCATTTCTAAATTTATCTGGCAAAAAAAGCGTCCTAGAATTAGACTTAAAACATTACAGCTCTCTAAACTAAATGGAGGCCTTAAACTACCAAACTTAAAATATTACTTCTGGGCTGCACAAATGAAACCTCTGATAGTGTGGATTCAGAATGGCACATACACTCGCTGGCTTAATATTGAGAAAAACATATGCCCAGAGCCCTTACAAGTCTTGCCTTTTTCAGATGCGCCCGTAAAAGAAGTGGCAGAGTGGACTAAGATTACTCTTAAAATCTGGAACAAAATACAGACAGCTTTTGGGCTTCCAAAATGTATTTCATTACTAACGAGCATCGGATCTATGAAGACCTTCACACCCAACAATCTGGATACGGCTTTAGAAAGTGGTCAGACATGGGACTGGCTCACCTGCACCAGTTATTTAATGAGGATAACCTCAAGACATTCGAGCAGCTGAAAAAAGATTTTGATCTTCCCAAAACCGATTTCTACAGGTTCCTACAATTAAGAACTTTTCTAACAACACACAAAGAGTGGGGAAAGCTTGTGAAACGTACACCCCTAGAAAGGTTTTTAATCGAGATACAGATGGGGAATGAAGATAAGAAAACAATAAGTAAATTATATAGCATATTTCTATCTATGAATCTACATAATTCCCAACAGATAAAGCAGAGATGGGAAGCGGAAATGAACACGATCATTCCACAGAATAACTGGGAGGAAATGTGCACAGAGGCACACCTAGTTACAAACTCAAACACCTGGAGAGAATTTAAATGGAAAATAATCACCAGATTCTTCAGAACACCAGAAATAGTAGCTAAGATGGGCCAACACATTCCAACCTGTGTTGGCGGAACTGTGGAAGCGCTGCCAATCATACACATATATTCTGGCTATGCCCTAAATTAAATACATACTGGAGAGAAGTCTTTGATGCCCTCAAAGAAATCTTCCAACAGGACATCCAACAAGACCCCACAGTAGCACTATTGGGAGCGATACCTGAAGGCCTGGATGGGAGGGCCAAAAAATACCTCCTAAACATATTACTCACAGCAGCATTGAAGGGTATAACCATCAGATGGTTAAAACCGGATCCCCCAACATACGACTTATGGATCCAAAAAGTATGGGACATCTATCAAATGGAGCGAATCACATATTCATTAAGGCTCCAGAAGCCTATCTTTACCAAACGATGGGGTCCTGTCGCAGCATTGTTACTACAATGATTGTTATTACTGAATGTTGCTCGGCCCTCTGGTTGAACTGCTCTTGTTAACTGTCTCTGGGCACACACACATCATACACAATCCTCTATGAAAAGCATATATAGCACATACACTCAGGAGTGGACAATCATTATTCAAATTAATTATTTTATTTCATTTGTATCATTTGTATTTAATTTCTATTTTATGCAATCTTTTCATTATCCTCATTTCTCCTCTTCTTTTCATTCTTGGAATGATCACCTTTGATGTTTGTTGTTCTTTGTCTTGTACACTGTACCTGAATATCATGTGAACCAAGACATACAACTGAAAAATTGACAGGAACGACTGTATGAAAATACATATTGTTTGTTGTTGAAAACTAAATAAAAAAGTGAGTTCAAAAAAAAACAACAAGTCTCTGGAAGTCTCGGTAGTCGGAACAGAAGCTTTTATTTGCTATTAAAAACATCCCTCTGTCTTTCTGTTCACTAGATCGGGATCGGCGGTCTGAAGGCCTCTGGATCAGAGCTGGACCAAGTCCACTGGGGGGACATCTTGTGGATGAGGACTTGAACTACTTCCTGACAGACCTGTTGGGAGGCGGCTGAGCTCGCGTCCTGCAGACGGACGGGTTCTGGTTCCATGTGGGCCGGGGAGCGGAGCCCAGGTCGCCTGGTCTGTAGCGCGCCATCAGGAACAGTGGATCTGTTCTGTGGAGGGGGGACATGGAAGGATTACAGACCGGGCCCCCCACCAGGGGCCCTCCTTTACCTACAAGGTAACTCAAACCAGGAAGACACTCAAGACCTCAAAGAAACATAAAACATCTACAGAGACAACACAACGACAAATAGTAACACAAGCTGAAAAGAGACACAACGTGACTACAAAGAGACACTAAAAGACTACAAAGACACAACGTGACTACAAAGAGACACAACGTGACTACAAAGAGACACTAAAAGATTACAAAGAGACACAACGTGACTACAAAGAGACACTAAAAGACTACAAAGAGACACAACGTGACTACAAAGAGACACTAAAAGATTACAAAGAGACACAACGTGACTACAAAGAGACACTAAAAGACTACAAAGAGACACAACGTGACTACAAAGAGACACTAAAAGACTACAAAGACACAACGTAACTACAAAGAGACACAACGTGACTACAAAGAGACACTAAAAGACTACAAAGACACAACGTAACTACAAAGAGACACTAAAAGACTACAAAGAGACACGTGACTACAAAGAGACACTAAAAGATTACAAAGAGACACAATGTGACTACAAAGAGACACTAAAAGACTACAAAGAGACACTAAAAGACTACAAAGACACAACGTGACAACAAAAAGACACTAAAAGATTACAAAGAGATACAACGTGACTACTAAAAGACACTAAAAGACTACAAAGAGACACAACGTGACTACAAAAAGACACTAAAAGACTACAAAGAGACACAAAAAGACTACAAAAAGACACTAAAAGACTACAAAGAGACACACAAAGACTACAAAGAGACTCTAAAAGACTACAAAGACACAACGTGACTACAAAGAGACACTAAAAGACTACAAAGAGACACTAAAAGACTACAAAGACACAACGTGACAACAAAAAGACACTAAAAGATTACAAAGAGACACTAAAAGACTACAAAGACACAACGTGACAACAAAAAGACACTAAAAGATTACAAAGAGATACAACGTGACTACTAAAAGACACTAAAAGACTACAAAGAGACACAACGTGACTACAAAAAGACACTAAAAGACTACAAAGAGACACAGAAAGACTACAAAGAGACTCTAAAAGACTACAAAGAGACCCAAAAAGACTACAAAGAGACACAACATGACAACAAAGAGACACAAAAAGACTACAAAGAGACACTAAAAGACTACAAAGAGACCCAAAAAGACTACAAAGAGACACAACATGACAACAAAGAGACGCAATGTGACTACAAAGAGACACAATGTGACTACAAAGAGACACTAAAAGACTACAAAGAGACACTAAAAGACTACAAAGAGACACAACATGACTACAAAGAGACACTACAAAGACTACAAAGAGATCCAAAAAGACTATAAAGACACAAAATGTTACAAAGTGTCACAATGCAACTACAGAAGAGTTCATTGTTTAAATATGACATATTCCAACAATCCGATGGGACCTGTCCTTCAGGGACCAGAGCAGCTGTGAGGGAACAGCTGTTCTGGGTTCTGGGTTCTTCGGTGTCCCACCGAGACATTACACTGAGGATCCTTCCAGTACCTGTCCGTTTGGGGCTCAATGCTCTCCACAGGAGTGGATCCTGGTCCCTGGGGGGCGATGCTCTCCATGATCTCCAGCAGCCTCTGACCCTGAGTCTTGAGAGTCTTCTCTGAGTCCTGCTGAGGTTTGATAATCACTGAATGAATGGATGATCTCACTGGTGTGCAGTGGTACTGAAGCTCCTGATCCAGGATCAGGGTTCTCACCGTCAGGATGTGTCTGAGGACGGTGACCACTTTCCGCATGCCGGCCTCCAGCTGCTTCCTGGTTCTCCGCTCCCCCTGGATCTCGGCCGGCAGCCGATCCGCCTCGGATGTTTTCTGACGCCGCTCCTCGGACGCCGAGGCCAGGAGCCGCCTGGAAGCACAACACGGAGAGGGGCGGAGCTTAGGGGCGGAGCTTAGGGGCGGAGCGCTTGACTGCTGCTCAAGAGGTCTCTGGGTCATGAGTCTGATTTAAACTATGTAACACTCGACTGTTACCCCAAAGCCTCTTCCTCCTCCAGCAAGCCCTCGTGGGCGGAGCTACAATCCTTCAGCTCCACCTTCAGCTTTTGACTCCTCTTCGTCCAATTCTCCAACTCCTGAAGGAGGTGAAGAACAATCAGGAATCAGAGGATGCAGTACTACAAGTACCTCTGAGATGTAGTACAGTATAAAGTACAACATGTACCTCTCAGATGTAGTACAGTATAAAGTACAACATGTACCTCTCAGATGTAGTACAGTATAAAGTACTACATGTACCTCTGAGATGTAGTACAGTATAAAGTACTACATGTACCTCTGAGATGTAGTACAGTATAAAGTACAACATGTACCTCTGAGATGTAGTACAGTATAAAGTACAACATGTACCTCTCAGATGTAGTACAGTATAAAGTACTACATGTACTCTGAGATGTAGTACAGTATAAAGTACAACATGTACCTCTCAGATGTAGTACAGTATAAAGTACAACAGTACCTCTCAGATGTAGTACAGTATAAAGTACTACATGTACCTCTGAGATGTAGTACAGTATAAAGTACAACATGTACCTCTCAGATGTAGTACAGTATAAAGTACAACATGTACCTCTCAGATGTAGTACAGTATAAAGTACTACATGTACCTCTGAGATGTAGTACAGTATAAAGTACAACATGTACCTCTCAGATGTAGTACAGTATAAAGTACTACATGTACCTCTGAGATGTAGTACAGTATAAAGTACAACATGTACCTCTCAGATGTAGTACAGTATAAAGTACAACATGTACCTCTCAGATGTAGTACAGTATAAAGTACTACATGTACCTCTGAGATGTAGTACAGTATAAAGTACAACATGTACCTCTCAGATGTAGTTACAGTATAAAGTACAACATGTACCTCTCAGATGTAGTACAGTATAAAGTACTACATGTACCTCTGAGATGTAGTACAGTATAAAGTACAACATGTACCTCTGAGGTGTAGTACAGTATAAAGTACTACATGTACCTCTGAGATGTAGTACAGTATAAAGTACAACATGTACCTCTGAGATGTAGAGTAGAAGTACCTTGACGTTGTACTTGTACATGTACTTGCTGCCTGTATTGAGCCCTCACCGTGTTGCAGGAGAGGTTCTGGTCCCTGAGCTCCTCCAGGTCCCTCAGGCCGCCCCCCTTCTTGAGGAGCAGGGCCTTCTGGTCCTGCAGTGCCCCTTTCTGCCTCCACAGAACCTCGTTCTGGTCCAGAAGGGATTCGACGACCTCTCGGAGCTCTCCGTGCCAAGCCTGCTGCACCCGGACCAGGTCCTGGGTCTCGGTCTCGGTCTCGATGTAGTTGGGCTCCCTGGACCTGGTCTTCTCCAAGTCCCTGAAGATGGGGAACAACGTTGGAGGACCAGTTCTGGAAGCGCAGCGTGAATAGAAGGGAAGCGTCCTTACTGCGCTGCACGCGTCATGGCGCCCAAGACGGACTTGTGCTCCTCCTTCTGACGGAGCAGCTGCTCCTCCTCGGACTCCAGGACGGACTGCAGCTCCTTCAGCTCCTGCTGCTGCTCCTCAGACTTTGCCTCTGAGGGGAGAAGGAGAGAGGAGAGTGATCAAGGAGACAAGCAGTGCCCGGAACCCTGCGCAGCTTCTCGCTTGGTCTTTACAGACGGTCTGCACGGACCTGTCCCTGCAGACCGACCTCTCAGAGGTCAAAGGTGAGGCGTGGTCCTTGTTGTCTCACCCGCTTCATGACGTCAGTCTCCTGCTGCTGGGAACCCGGTCCTGAAGCTCCATCAGCTGCAGGCTGTGCTGCAGCCTCAGGGCCTCCTCCGCCTGCTGGGCCTCCTGCTGCAGCCTCTCCAGCTGCTGGACCAGCTGCTGGACCAGCTCCTGCTCCTTCTGGTCCTGCTGCAGCACATGATCCAGGTACTCGCAGATGTCCATCTTTTCCGTGGCCACGCGCCGCAGGCGGAGACCAGATCCCGGTTCTTCAGCTGGAGTCCGTCAGACCGGAGCTGAAGGCTGCAGGGAAAGAGATGTTATGTTACTGTGGGTCTGGTTGGAAAGAGATAGATATAGATATATATATATATATATATATCACCTCTCCAGCAGCCCATATTATTATTATTATTATTATTATACAGCAG
>NC_046974.1:1445000-1450000 GCF_009769545.1 Cyclopterus lumpus
GTTAACACGGTGAACCCACATCAATCTGCACGATAACACATTTTTAAGAAGGGAGCAGCTCTTTAAGACATTGTGGGTGTTTAATATCTCCTGGATTAAAATGATGATGAAGTTCCTCAATTTAAATTCCTGAATAAGAATAATTGGTTTAGCAGGCGGGCGCGGTGCCAAAACCACAACTCCTGAATTCCTTCAGCCGAGTGTCAGAGGTCAAACCTTGTTAGTAATAACTCATTTCAAGCCCCGACCTGCGTCCGCTTCGTGCTTCGTGCTTCGTTCCCAACCTTTTTCTTAAGAGGAGGAATGATCTGGCCCACGCGTTGTTCGGTTACCATGACAGTGACAACAACACACGGCAGCTTCCTGCAGCCTCACCTACTGTGGAGAGAACCAACAGGAAGGTAACGCACTAAACCAGAGAGGAAGCTTTGAAGATTAAACCAGAGAGGAAGCTTTGAAGATTAAACCAGAGAGGAAGCTTTGAAGATTAAACCAGAGAGGAAGCTTTGAAGATTAAACCAGAGAGGAAGCTTTGAAGATTAAACCAGAGAGGACGCTTTGAAGAGGCTTTAATTAAACCAGAGAGGACGCTTTGAAGATTAAACCAGAGAGGACGCTTTGAAGATTAAACCAGAGAGGACGCTTTGAAGAGGCTTTAATTAAACCAGAGAGGACGCTTTGAAGATTAAACCAGAGAGGACGCTTTGAAGATTAAACCAGAGAGGAAGCTTTGAAGATTAAACCAGAGAGGACGCTTTGAAGAGGCTTTAATTAAACCAGAGAGGACGCTTTGAAGAGGCTTTAATTAAACCAGAGAGGACGCTTTGAAGAGGCTTTAATTAAACCAGAGAGGACGCTTTGAAGAGGCTTTAATTAAACCAGAGAGGACGCTTTGAAGAGGCTTCACAGGAGCTCAGACGTTACGTAACCACGCGCTCTTTGTTGCCTCTGACTGACAGCCGTCACCTCAGGAATCCGTCTGACTCGTCACTTTCCCTCCATGTTGTAACAGCTGTTGGTCACAACTGACCGACCGGGTTCCTGGTTTGGTCTATGGATCCACCTCCCCTCTGACTGTGAACTACAGACTGTGAACTACAGACTGAACGTTGTGTGAACTACAGACTGAACGTTGTGTAAACTACAGACTGAACAGTGTGTGAACTACAGACTGAACGCTGTGTAAACTACAGACTGAACGTTGTATAAACTACAGACTGAACGTTGTATAAACTACAGACTGAACAGTGTGTGAACTACAGACTGAACGTTGTGTAAACTACAGACTGAACGTTGTATAAACTACAGACTGAACAGTGTGTGAACTACAGACTGAACGCTGTGTAAACTACAGACTGAACGTTGTATAAACTACAGACTGAACGTTGTATAAACTACAGACTGAACAGTGTGTGAACTACAGACTGAACGTTGTGTAAACTACAGACTGAACGTTGTGTAAACTACATGCTGTACTTTGAGGCCTTATTGCTCCTCTCCTCCTCTCGTGAACCCATCATCATCCTCCACTTCAGTCCAGTGTTTCCGTATGTGTGTGTGTGTCTGTGTGTGTGTGTCTGTGTGTGTTTGTGTGTGTGTGTGTGTGTGTCTGTGTGTGTCTGTGTGTGTTTGTGTGTCTGTGTGTGTGTGTCTGTGTGTGTCTGTGTGTGTGTCTGTGTGTGTTTGTGTGTCTGTGTGTGTGTGTCTGAGTGTGTGTGTCTGTGTGTGTCTGTGTGTGTGTGTCTGTGTGTGTCTGTGTGTGTTTGTGTGTCTGTGTTTGTGTGTCTGTGTGTTTGTGTGTCTGTGTTTGTGTGTCTGTGTGTGTGTGTCTGTGTGTCTGTGTGTGTGTGTCTGTGTGTGTTTGTGTGTCTGTGTGTGTGTGTCTGTGTGTGTGTGTCTGTGTGTGTTTGTGTGTCTGTGTGTGTGTGTCTGTGTGTGTCTGTGTGTGTGTCTGTGTGTGTTTGTGTGTCTGTGTGTGTGTGTCTGTGTGTGTGTGTGTGTGTGTGTGTGTGTGTCTGTGTGTGTTTGTGTGTCTGTGTGTGTGTGTCTGTGTGTGTGTGTGTCTGTGTGTGGTGTCTGTGTGTGTTTGTGTGTCTGTGTGTGTGTGTCTGTGTGTCTGTGTGTGTGTGTCTGTGTGTGTGTGTCTGTGTGTGTTTGTGTGTCTGTGTGTGTGTGTCTGTGTGTGTGTGTGTGTGTCTGTGTGTGTGAGTCCTGGTGATCTTCATTGTATTCGTCCTCCAGAACATTCCAGGAGGATCTCTGTGGTTTGAAGCCGGAGGAGCAAAACTATTTAATTAAAGTCCACACGCAAGGAGAGAGAGAAGGAAAGGAAGCAAGCAGACTAGAGTGGAGGGAAGGAGAGGTGAGATGAGAAGAAACAAGGAAAGGAGAGCAAAAGGAGAGGAGTGGAAAAGAGAGAAAAAAAATAAGGAAAGGAAATGAGGTTAGGAGACAAGGAGACAGTTAATGTTATTGAAAGTGAAAAGATGACGAGACAGAAATGCCGGAGCTGTCATGCAGAGAGAAGAGGACTTTCCTTGGGGGGGGGGGGGGGGGGGGGGGGGGGGCGTGTGTCTAAAAATAGTTTTCAAAGCACAACAACAATAGCTCTAGATGTGGGCGGGGCTTACCTGGCCACAGGCATACTGACCACACCTCCTCCTCATTATTTAAAGAGCGTGAGTGCAGAATGCTGCAGCAGAGAGGAGGTGAAGAAAGACTTCCCGAGAGGAGAAAAGGGGGAATAAAAGAGGAGAAGGAAAGAGGAGAAGAATCTACGGCTGCTGCAGAGAGACGCTTCAAAACATCATCAAACATCAACCATGTCCTCCCCTCCTCCTCCTCCTCCTCCTCCTCCTCCTCCTCCTCCTCCTCCTCCTCCTCCTCCTCCTCCCTCCTCCTCCTCACAGCGTCGCCCCCGCCGGGTCCTTTACCCGGCCTCCCAGAGCCGGAGGCCCCCCCAGAGGGAGGACCCTGACCGGGCCCGCCGCTGGCTGCTGCTCCTCTCCGCTCTCGTCTTCCTGCAGATCTACATGGAGGAGACGCACACCTGCACAGGTAGGTCACTGACACCTGGTCTGTGGAGAGGAGACGAGGAGACATGTTTAGTTATTATTTTGTAGTTGTCGTTCACTTTGCTGAATGTATTTTAGTTCAATTCAATTTAAAAAAAGAAGAATGTTACACGTTCCGTATTAATTACACAGGTAAATACAAAGGTAGTACACAGGTAAATACACAGGTAGTACACAGGTAAATACACAGGTAGTACACAGGTAAATACACAGGTAATACACAGGTAAATACACAGGTAAATATACAGGTAAATACACAGGTAATACATAGGTAATACACAGGTAAATATACAGGTAATACACAGGTAAATACACAGGTAAATATACAGGTAAATACACAGGTAATACATAGGTAATACACAGGTAAATATACAGGTAAATACACAGGTAGTACACAGGTAAATACACAGGTAATACATAGGTAATACACAGGTAAATATACAGGTAATACACAGGTAAATACACAGGTAAATATACCGGTAATACATAGGTAATACACAGGTAAATACACATGTAAATACAAAGGTAATACACAGGTAATACACAGGTAGTACACAGGTAAATACACAGGTAAATATACAGGTAATACAGAGGTAATACACAGGTAAATACACAGGTAAATATACAGGTAATACATAGGTAAATACACATGTAAATACAAAGGTAATACACAGGTAATACACAGGTAAATACACATGTAAATACAAAGGTAATACACAGGTAATACACAGGTAAATACACAGGTAAATATACAGGTAATACATAGGTAAATACACAGGTAAATATACAGGTAATACACAGGTAAATACACAGGTAGTACACAGGTAAATACACAGGTAGTACACAGGTAAATACACAGGTAAATACACAGGTAGTACACAGGTAAATACACAGGTAGTACACAGGTAAATACACAGGTAATACACAGGTAAATACACAGGTAATACACAGTTAATACACAGGTAAATACACAGGTAATATACAGGTAAATATACAGATAATACACAGGTAATGCACAGGTAAATATACAGGTACATATACAGGTAATACACAGGTAAATACACAGGTAATACACAGGTAAATATACAGATAATACACAGGTAATGCACAGGTAAATATACAGGTACATATACAGGTAATACACAGGTAAATACACAGGTAATACACAGGTAAATATACAGGTAATACACAGGTAATGCACAGGTAAATATACAGGTAAATACAAAGGTAGTACACAGGTAAATACACAGGTAATGCACAGGTAAATACACAGGTAAATATACAGGTAATACACAGGTAATACACAGGTAAATACACAGGTAAATATACAGGTAAATGGTTTATGGTTTTACAGGTTAATAATTGCTGTTTTAAGTTTTATCGAGACCGACTTCTGGAATACAGAACTGTGAATGTTGATTTTAATAAATATTGCACCTGCTGTTCTGCTCGCAGAGCTCCAGAACCAGGACCAGAACCAGAACGAGGACCAGAACCAGCACCAGCACCAGAACCAGGACACAGCAGTGCCACACCCCCAGCAGGGGGAGAGGGGCCCGGGCCCGGTTCAGGGGTGGACGGGCTCGGAGCCCTGGAGGATCCAGATGGTGAGCGGAGCTTCAGAGACTCAGCTGGAGTGCGTGGTGGCGTGACGGGGGAGCAGGTCATTTATCAATGGAGTCATTTATCAATGGAGTCATTTATCAATGGAGTCTATTATCAATGGAGTCATTTATCAATGGAGTCTATTATCAATGGAGTCATTCATCAATGGAGTCATTTATCAATGGAGTTTATTATCAATGGAGTCATTTATCAATGGAGTCTATTATCAATGGAGTCATTTATCAATGGAGTCATTTATCAATGGAGTCATTTATCAATGACTTCCTTCCATCAGTCTGACATGTGACTCTGACATGTGAC
>NC_046974.1:1455000-1457500 GCF_009769545.1 Cyclopterus lumpus
GACCCGGTCCGGTCCGGCCGACCTCCAGACGCAGACCGGAATGTCAACGTTCCGGTTGTTCTCCCGCTTGAGCAACACGGAGGCGGTGGGGGCGTGGCCTGCGGTCCGATGGGCGTGTCCAGAGCGCACCACCTGGACCAGAAGAGGAATAAAGTGAGGGATCCGACCCGGAGCGACACTCAGACCCTCTGCGACCTGACAACCGGAGAGCGGAACCCACCGACTAACTAACCGAGAGAGATGTACTCGCGAACGAACAGCGTGACCCTGACGGTGCAGCCCGAGAGCTTCGGCTTCTCCGGGCGCGCGACCCGCAGCACGGAGCCGGAGGTCTTCACCTTCGAGCGGGTGCCGCCGCAGGCCAGCGCCGTGCTCTCCTGCGCGCCGGTCCGGCCGAGGAAGCGCTGCACCCGCGTGATGTACCCGGCCAAGGTGCGCATGCACCTGCCTCCGCCGGAGAGGAGCCCGGCCCAGCGCTGGCTGCTGGTCCTGTGCCTGGTGGTGCTGTGGCAGATCTACACCGAGGAGCCGTGCGCCGACGCGCCGCAGGGCAGCGCCGACAGCCCGGGCAGCGACTACCAGAGCTTCCCCTTCCACCACCAGTCCGCGGAGGAGCAGCAGCTCACGGACCTCGGCGCCGGACGGGAGCTCCTGTCGGCCACACCGGCGATGTGAGCTCGGCGGCTCCTTCTGGGGAACCGATCAACACCGAACAGATGACCCCCCCAAAAGCCCGCAGCAGGGGACCGGCAGCCGCCGGTTCCAAGCGGGGCGCCATGGCGGAGGCTCTGCTGGTCCACCACACACGGGTGAGAGCCTCGTGCCTCCGGGATCCACGGTGAACCGAGCTGGACTGGACCCCGTGCAGCGGCTGGAGATCAGCGGTTCGCCGGCTTCTCCTCCTCCCTGCCGGGGGGAGAAGAAAAGTCTGGAAACAGGACACAAGAAAGAAAGAGAGAAAGAAAGAAAGAAAGAAAGAGAGAAAGAAAAGAAACTCTGAACACAAAGCCTGAAACTTGAACTAAAGAACACTTGAAGGTGTGTGACTGTCTGCACTAACTGGAAGTTTCATTTGTTTTTTAAAACTGAAACTGTCCTAAATGTCTTATTTAGTTATTTATTTCTATTTGCTATTTATTAATAATTTTAAATAATAAAACGTGTCTAAAAGAAGTTCCTGTTTCCTGCCTCTTCACTTGTTTTCTCTAAACTTTGAGTTTAATAGAAGACATCTGCTTCATTTGCCAATATATTATTATATAATATTATATTATAATATATATTAGATTTAAAACCACAAGTCAAGTGTACAACACTGTATTTCACCAACAGGGTTTTTACAGAACCTGCAACGTGTTTCTTTTGGCTTCATTAATTATAATATTTACATATTTAATCTCACAGGTGCTTCTATCGAGGAAAACCTTAATAACTTCATTTATAATGGAGAGAAAGTTTATGGTAACGATATGAAACCACTCTCCCTTTTCTTTTGGGACACTTTTCATCTTCAAAACGTGAGCTGTGAGTCAGCTGATGAGTTCAGGCGCCTCTGCATGACGTCACAGAGGGCGTGGCCTCTGCTTGGCGGTTGCCACGGGACGCACCAAGGTATACATTCCGGGGGCAACGCGTCACGGTTCCCCTCAGACCATGTTGGGATGGACACATCCCAGGGCAGCCCTGAAGCGACCCTCTGCTCTGCTGGGTTCTCCCAGAGCAGATGTAACTTATGAAATAATGGGATTTAATGTTTCAGAACAGAAGCTTCCTGTGTTTTATTCACTGTCATATTTAAGATGTTGGTTCCCTTCACTGTTCTCTACTCACTGTTCTAACGTCTCGTGGTGAGACCTGCTGGATGTTTTGGGTCTCTCTGGCGCTTGTAACGTTGGGTTCTCAAAGAAACTGGAAAACAGACGGTTCTCTGGGAAACATTGACACTGTCCTAATGCATGTCTCCAAAGATTAGAAAGAACCCTTCCTCTGAGTAGAAGTAGTCGGGATGAGAACCCACAACCTCTAAAGTTAAGAAAACACCCCAAATGAACCTGTTGGTTCTGGTATGGAGGAGTTTATTCATTATAATTATTGTGTCCTCAGCTATGTTCTCTCGGAGTTCAGAAGGAACCGAACAAGAGATCCGCCTGAACACGTCGAGCCTCATTACCTCAGTTTCAGTGGAAAATCACCAGCTGCTTCCTGTTGGTTCTCTTGTTGGTGTTGTTCTCCTGTTGGTTCTCCTGTTTGTTCTCCTGTTGGTTCTCCTGTTGGTTCTCCTGCTTGTTCTCCTGCTTGTTCTCCTGTTTGTTCTCCTGTTTGTTCTCCTGCTTGTTCTCCTGCTTGTTCTCCTGTTGGTTCTCCTGCTTGTTCTCCTGTTTGGTTCTCCTGTTGGTTCTCCTGCTTGTTCTCCTGTTGGTTCTCCTGTTGGTTCTCCTGCTTGTTTCTCCTGTTGGTTCTCCCTGTTTGTTCTCCTGCTTGTCTCCTGCTTGATCTCCTG
>NC_046974.1:1475000-1482500 GCF_009769545.1 Cyclopterus lumpus
TGCGTGTGTGTGTGTGTGTGCACGTGTGTGTGCGTGTGCGTGTACGTGTGTGTGTGTGTGTGTGTGTGTGTACGTGTACGTGTGTGTGTGTGTGTACGTGTGTGCGCGCGCGCGTGTGTGTGCGTGTACGTGTGTGTGTGTGTGTGTACGTGTACGTGTGTGTGTGTGTGTGTGCGTGTGTGTGTGTGTGTGTGCACGTGTGTGTGTGTGTGTCTGTACGTGTGTGCGTGTGTCAAGCAGCACAAATTTCTTCAGACAGATTTAAAATTTAAAATACAGAAAAGAATGTGACAAAGTATTTATTTCCTCCTCGACGTCCCTGGAAGAGCAATAGAGGGAGAAAAGGTTGATAAAACATTGAATGTTCAAGTTCTTCTCAACACCCTCTACAGCCTCTGTGAATCAGAAAACCGGGGTTAAAGAATGTCACTTTTCTAGGTGCGTTTGATAGCGTTCACCTTGGCTGTCAGTTCAAAGCTCTGCATGTTAAATCAAGCGCTCTTTACATTCTTCAGATACCAGCAGCTCTTTGTGAACCATCTGCTGCTCTTCTCCGGTTCAGACCTCGTCACCACCACCTGCTCTCAGGTTACATTTGAAGCACACGAGTCCTTTTACTCCGAGCGCTTCCCCCTGAGATCAGACCTGAGACTGAAACCAATGATTCAACAGCTCCTCCAGTGAATGACGTTCGTAACGCAACGACGTAACGCAACGACGTAACTTAACGTCGTAACGTAACGTAACGACGTAACGTAACAACGTAACGTAACGACGTAACGTAACGACGTAACGTAACGACGTAACGTAACGACGTAACGTAACGACGTAACGTAACGTAACGACGTAACGTCGTAACGTAACGTCGTAACGTAACGTAACGACGTAACGTAACGACGTAACGTAACGACGTAACGTAACGGCGTATCTGCTGTATTTAGTTATACTAGAATGCTAGTCTGTACTGTCTTTCTAATTTGAACATTTTGAGCTGCGATTTCTTGCTTTTTTACACAAGTGACTGAAAAGTCAACCAAACCAGCTAGGATTTAAGTATTTGCTCTGTAATCCAAATCTACTAGGGACTAAACTTTATTCTACTTTCTACCTTGAGGTAAACAGACCTTTGTCCAGTTTGGCAAGAATTTCACATTCTAGCAAACTGAGACTTCACTGTTAGCAAGGATCCCCTGTTTACCAGTATCGATCGCTAAGTGGGCAATTCCTTCAACGACCTGTGGGCGGGCTCGACACAGCTGTAACCAATTACCGCCAACTCGGGTGTATAACCAGGCTGGGGCTTGTAGCGTCAGGGAAGACTCCTCGTATGAAGACTCGGAGGATAAAGACCTAGGAGTCTTTCGTGGGAGTCAAGACTCTGAGGATAAAGACCTAGGAGTCTTTCCTTGGAGTCAAGACTCGGAGGATAAAGACCTAGGAGTCTTTCCTTGGAGTCAAGACTCGGAGGATAAAGACCTAGGAGTCTTTCGTGGGAGTCAAGACTCTGAGGATAAAGTCATAGGAGTCTTTCGTGGGAGTCAAGACTCTGAGGATAAAGACCTAGGAGTCTTTCGTTGGAGTCAAGACTCTGAGGATAAAGACCTAGGAGTCTTTCCTTGGAGTCAAGACTCGGAGGATAAAGACATAGGAGTCTTTCCTTGGAGTCAAGACTCGGAGGATAAAGACATAGGAGTCTTTCGTTGGAGTCAAGACTCGGAGGATAAAGACCTAGGAGTCTTTCGTTGGAGTCAAGACTCGGAGGATGAAGACCCAGGAGTCTTTCGTTGGAGTCAAGACTCGGAGGATAAAGACCTAGGAGTCTTTCGTTGGAGTCAAGACTCGGAGGATAAAGACCTAGGAGTCTTTCCTTGGAGTCAAGACTCGGAGGATAAAGACCTAGGAGTCTTTCCTTGGAGTCAAGACTCGGAGGATAAAGACATAGGAGTCTTTCCTTGGAGTCAAGACTCGGAGGATAAAGACATAGGAGTCTTTCGTTGGAGTCAAGACTCGGAGGATAAAGACCTAGGAGTCTTTGGTTGGAGTCAAGACTCAGAGGATAAAGACCTAGGAGTCTTTCGTGGGAGTCTTCGGTGGTGGCTGAGGGCGGCTGAGTATAAACATTTCCCTGTGATAATGTGTTTTCTCTTCATACCTGTGTGCACATCTACTCGTAGATATTATAGACCGCGGACTCGGTCACACATGCATCAAAATCCTTCCTCTCTTATATATCCCACTCGCTCCACACAGACCCAGCACCTCGTCACAGGGGGCCTCTGGAACTGCCAGTCAGCCAACCGCAAGGCGGACTTCATCTCTGGCTTCGCTATCAAGCAATCGCTGGACTTCCTGGCTCTCACTGAGACCTGGATCACACCAGACAACATCAACCCCTTCTGCTCTCTCCTCTCCTTCTCCTTCAGCCACACACCCAGACCCTCTGGTCGGGGTGGGGGCACAGGTCTACTCATCTCACCCAAATGGAGTTTTGCTCTCTACCCGCTTCCATTATGTACCCCACTGTCTTTTGAGTTTCATGCAGTGACGGTTACTCATCCAGTTCATCTAACCATTGTCGTCCTCTACCGTCCTCCTGGTTCCTTTGGAGACTTCTTGGAAGAACTAGATGTCCTCCTATCAAACTTCCCAGAAAATGGACCCCCGCTCATCCTTCTGGGTGACTTCAACATCCAGACAGAAGTCATGTGACCTGCTAGTCTAACTGTCTTCCTTTGCTCTCTCTCTCAGTCCTTCCCCTCCTACTCACAAAGCTGGCAACCACCTTGACTATATGTTCACCAGAAACTGCTCCACATCTAACCTCACTGTAACTCCACTTCCTGTCTCTGACCACTTCTTCATCTCGTACTCTCTCCCACTCTTTGGAACTGACAACCCTCCCACAACGGACTCTACACCTGTCCGTCGCAACATCCGCACCCTCTCACCCTCTCTCTCTCTCTCTCCTTCTCTCCCTCTCTCCCTCTCTGACTGACATCTCTCAGTGGATGTCCGCTCACCACCTGAAAATTAACCCGGACAAGACTGAACTTCTCCTCCTTCCAGGAAAAGGCTCTCCCAGCCACGACCTGACTATTAACTTCAACAACTCAGTGCTGGCTCCGACTCCGACTGCTAGGAACCTCGGAGTGACGCTCGACAGTCAACTCTCCCTGACTGCTAACATTACCACAATAACACGCTCCTGTAGGTACATGCTGTACAACATCAGGAGAATACGACCTCTTCTCACTCAGAAGGCGGCACAGGTTCTGGTCCAGGCTCTGGTCATCTCACGGCTGGACTATTGCAACTCCCTCCTTCAGGTCTACCTGCTAATGCCATTCGACCTCTACAGCTCATCCAGAATGCAGCTGCTCGACTGGTCTTCAACGTCCCGAAATTTACCCACAATCCTCCGCTCCTCCGCGACCTTCACTGGTTACCGGTGGCTGCAGCATCCGCTTCAAAACATTGGTACTTGGGTACCGTGCTGCGAACAGATCGGGTCCGGTCTACATCCAGGACATGGTCTAACCTCACATCCAGGACATGGTCTAACCTCACATCCAGGACATGGTCTAACCTCACACCCAGGACATGGTCTAACCTCACACCAGGACATGGTCTAACCTCACACCCAGGACATGGTCTAACCTCACACCAGGACATGGTCTAACCTCACACCCAGGACATGGTCTAACCTCACACCCAGGACATGGTCAAACCGTACACCCCAGCTCGTTCACTTCGCTCGGCTTCTGCCAATCGGCTTGTAGCTCCTTCACTTCGAGCTAAACACTCAACAAAATCACGACTGTTTGCTGTGCTGGCTCCTCATTGGTGGAACAAGCTCCCCATTGACATCAGGACAGCAGGAAGTCTCTACACCTTCTGTCGCAAACTAAAAACACATCTTTTTCAACTATACCTTGAATAGGGAGGGTAGAGCCGTAGTAGCACTCTAGTAGCACTTAAATGTCCCTTACCGATAGCACATTGTAGTTTAGCACTTTAGTAGCACTTAAATGTCTCTTACTGATAGCACTCTGTAGTTTAACGTTATTGAAGAAATTGTACTTTCTTGATTCTTGTTGTTCTGAGTTTGGACTCATGGTTTAATGCACTTATTGTAAGTCGCTTTGGATAAAAGCGTTCAGCTAAATGACATGTAATGTAACGACGTAATGTAACGACGTAATGTAACGACGTAATGTAACGACGTAATGTAACGACCTCATGTAACAACCTCATGTAACGACCTCATGTAACGACCTCATGTAACGACCTCATGTAACGACCTCATGTAACGACCTCATGTAACGACCTCATATAACGATGTCATGTAACGACCTCATGTAACGACCTCATGTAACAACGTAATGTAACGACCTCATGTAACGATGTCATGTAACGACCTCATGTAACGACCTCATGTAACAACGTAATGTAACAACCTCATGTAACAACCTCATGTAACAACCTCATGTAACGATGTCATGTAACGACGTCATGTAACGACCTCATGTAACGACCTCATGTAACAACGTAATGTAACAACCTCATGTAACAACCTCATGTAACAACCTCATGTAACAACCTCATGTAACAACCTCATGTAACGACCTCATGTAACGACCTCATGTAACGACCTCATGTAACGACGTCATGTAACGACGTCATGTAACGACGTCATGTAACGACGTCATGTAACGACGTCATGTAACGACGTCATGTAACGACGTCATGTAACGATGTCATGTAACGATGTCATGTAACGACCTCATGTAACGACCTCATGTAACGACCTCATGTAACGACCTCATGTAACGATGTCATGTAACGACCTCATGTAACGACCTCATGTAACGACCTCATGTAACGACCTCATGTAACGACCTCATGTAACGACCTCATGTAACGATGTCATGTAACAACCTCATGTAACGATGTCATGTAACGACCTCATGTAACGACCTCATGTAACGACCTCATGTAACGACCTCATGTAACGACCTCATGTAACGACCTCATGTAACGACCTCATGTAACAACCTCATGTAACGACCTCATGTAACGACCTCATGTAACGACCTCATGTAACGACCTCATGTAACGACCTCATGTAACGACCTCATGTAACGACCTGTGCAGCCCCACTGCTAACCCCCTCAGTGTACTCTTGCTTGTTATACTCGTTATTAAACCACGAAACCTGCACTCGTTCTGCCTGAATGCAAACATACGTTGACGTTAAAAATAATAATAAATAAATATAAATAATAAAAATCAGTGGTTGCAGAAGCGTAAAATGCCTTCACGTTTTCCTGGAGACTGAACTACACATTCACCAGAAGTGTTGCATCATAGACACAAACACATTCACATTGAACGCTGCTTTAATGTGCTGGTGCTGATAAGATATTAATGTGCAAAGATACTCTAAATATTGCTATTCTATCTCTGTTTCAGTTTGCATTTGAGCAGCTGGGAGTCTGACAGCCTGTGTGTGTGTGTGTGTGTGTGTTTTGCTGCAACTAGCAGAGAGAGAGACACAATAAAACATCCACAGATCACTTGATCACTGACATACGTTCAAATCAAACGTTATCAAACAGATATGAAGGTCTGCCTGGTGTAAATCTACGTAAACATGCGAGAGCGACCGCACGGTGGGTTCACATGCGGCCTTGAATGTCCAAACGTCTGCACTTTGTTCCACCAGCATGTGGAACAAAGTGGCCTTCGTGACTGCAGGTGACCAGTGGACTCTGGTGATGTCATCGAGGGTTTAACAGTCCCATCAGACTACCGCTTGGGTTTGTAGAGGAGGTTCATGTACAGCAAATGTGAACAGATGTGAGGCCTCAGCTAATGCTAACGAGCAAATGTGAACAGATGTGAGGCTGCAGCTAATGCTAGTGAGCACATGTGAGCAGATGTGAGGCTGCAGCTAATGCTAGTGAGCACACGTGAGCAGATGTGAGGCTGCAGCTAATGCTAACGAGCAAATGTGAACAGATGTGAGGCTGCAGCTAATGCTAGTGAGCACATGTGAGCAGATGTGAGGCTGCAGCTAATGCTAGTGAGCACACGTGAGCAGATGTGAGGCTGCAGCTAATGCTAACGAGCACATGTGAGCAGATGTGAGGCTGCAGCTAATGCTAGTGAGCACATGTGAGCAGATGTGAGGCTGCAGCTAATGCTAACGAGCACATGTGAGCAGATGTGAGGCTGCAGCTAATGCTAACGAGCACATGTGAGCAGATGTGAGGCTGCAGCTAATGCTAACGAGCACATGTGAGCAGATGTGAGGCTGCAGCTAATGCTAACGAGCACATGTGAACAGATGTGAGGCTGCAGCTAATGCTAACGAGCACATGTGAGCAGATGTGAGGCTGCAGCTAATGCTAACGAGCACATGTGAGCAGATGTGAGGCTGCAGCTAATGCTAACGAGCACATGTGAGCAGATGTGAGGCTGCAGCTAATGCTAACGAGCACATGTGAACAGATGTGAGGCTGCAGCTAATGCTAACGAGCACATGTGAGCAGATGTGAGGCTGCAGCTAATGCTAACGAGCACATGTGAGCAGATGTGAGGCTGCAGCTAATGCTAACGAGCACATGTGAGCAGATGTGAGGCTGCAGCTAATGCTAACGAGCACATGTGAACAGATGTGAGGCTGCAGCTAATGCTAACGAGCACATGTGAGCAGATGTGAGGCTGCAGCTAATGCTAACGAGCACATGTGAACAGATGTGAGGCTGCAGCTAATGCTAACGAGCACATGTGAGCAGATGTGAGTGAACCGCCAGAATTCAGCCTGACGTCTGGTCAGCTCTGTGATGAACGACAAGAATGTTGTTTTTATGATCCAGAGGGATATTTATATTCTATTGTGACTTCTGCGTTGCTCTCAGTGAACTCTGTCTCATTCACCCTCAACCAGAGAGAGAGAGACACCTGTGTTTACCAGAGAGAGAGAGAGAGAGAGAGAGAGAGAGAGAGAGAGAGAGAGGTTGCGTTGGATGTTAGGAATGTTGAGGCTTTTGGCTCCAGTTTGTTCTGACGGAGGTAAGAGGAGATGGAGGAGGAGGAGATAGAGGAGGAGAAGATGGAGGAGGAGGAGGAGGAGGAGATGGAGGAGGAGGAGATGGAGGAGAAGATGGAGGAGGAGGAGGAGGAGATGGAGGAGGAGGAGATGGAGGAGATAGAGGAGGAGATAGAGGAGGAGAGGAGATAGAGGAGGAGAGGAGATAGAGGCGGAGATGGAGGAGGAGGAGATAGAAGAGGAGGAGGAGATAGAGGAGGAGGAGAAGGAGATAGAGGAGGCAGAGATAGAGGAGGAGGAGGAGATAGAGGAGATAGAGGCGGAGATGGAGGAGGAGGAGATATAAGAGGAGGAGGAGATAGAGGAGGAGGAGGAGGAGATAGAGGAGGCAGAGATAGAGGAGGAGGAGATAAAAGAGGAGGAGGAGATAGAGGAGATAAGGAGGG
>NC_046974.1:1492500-1512500 GCF_009769545.1 Cyclopterus lumpus
CCTCCTCTTCCTCCTCCTCTCCTCTCCTCCTCCTCCTCCTCCTCCTCCTCCTCCTCCTCGTCCTCTTCCTCCTCCTCTCCTCTCCTCCTCCTCTCCTCTCCTCCTCCTCCTCCTCTCCTCTCCTCCTCCTCTCCTCTCCTCCTCTCCTCTCCTCCTCCTCCTCTCCTCCTCTCCTCTCCTCCTCCTCCTCCTCCTCCTCCTCCTCCTCCTCCTCTCCTCCTCCTCATCTCCTCTCCTCATCTCCTCCACCTCTCCTCTCCTCATCTCCTCCTCCTCCTCCTCCTCTCCTCCTCCTCCTCCTCCTCCTCTCCTCTCCTCCACCTCTCCTCCTCCACCTCTCCTCTCTCCTCCTCCTCCTCCTCCTCAGCGTGTGGAGGCGGCTACGCCGAGCCCGACGTCACGCAGTGCACGCCCCACCAGTGTTTCCATAGCAACGCGCCGCACTACGCCGAGACGGACATCGTGCGGCTGCAGGGCGTCACCGGCAGCAACATGTACGCCGTCCCCGCCCTCACCGTGGACTCGCTCACCAGGAAGGACATCTCCGCCGCCGAGTTCCCACGGCAGCAGCTGATCTTCAGGGAGAAGCTGGGGGAGGGGCAGTTTGGAGAGGTGAGGAGGGGGGCGGGGCCTAGCACAACCAATCCCGCAGCGTTTCGGAGAACGACGTACTCATCCCCGTCCTCCCGCAGGTGCACCTGTGCGAGGCCGAGGGACTCCCAGAATTCCTCGGGGAGGGGTCTCCTCTCCCGGAGAGGGACGGGCGCTCGGTGCTGGTGGCCGTTAAACAGCTGAGGGCCGACGCCACCGGCCAAGCCAGGTACACCATGTGACCTCGTTCACCCAGAGGTAGTGTCCCCAGAACTGGACTGTGGTCCCGTGACCTTCCCCACCCGGGTGTTCAGGTGGATACGATATGCAGGTATCATATCACATCTCTTCACCGCGCCGAAGAACCAGCTCCATTATTTAGTTCTTCCTTAACGATTCCCTCATTTTGCACTAACTTTAGAGCCTTTTTTTTCGTTTTTATGAGACGTTGTATCGGGGAAAGTAAAAGAAGTACTTTGTGTAGTTGTACTAAGTATTTTTTTATGTATGAAGTATTTTTCATCAGGTTAAACATACCCGACGTCAGTGTTGCTAAACTACGATAGTGTTCAAGGGTCAAAAGTCTTTATTTCAATTCAAGAAATCTTTATCGTCTCCGGCGAGCAATGCTTGTGAAGTAAAAAAAAACAAAGACACCACAAACAACAACAACAACAACAACAACAGTTTACTCAGGTCAAACCACCTGGAGGCCTTGGTTCCCCATCGTAGTTGGTCCACTTCTGGGGGAAACCCTCTAATATGCATCAGGTTCTGGGTACAAAGAGTATTGTGTCAACAGGGTCCTGAGCTCACTTTCTAAATGAATTCAATGTGATTTCTACATGTTGTTGATCAATCCCGTACTGAAAGCCTGAGAACCGTCCGCTCCTCCCCCGTCCCGCAGGAACGACTTCCTGAAGGAGATCAAGATCATGTCTCGCCTCAACGACCCCAACATCATCCGGCTGCTGTGCGTGTGCGTGTCGTCCGACCCGCTGTGCATGGTGACCGAGTACATGGAGAACGGAGACCTCAACATGTTCCTGTCGCAGCGGGAGATCGAGAGCACGCTGACGCACGCCAACAACATCCCGTCCGTCAGGTCAGTGGAACCCGACGCCGTGCTAACGTGCTAACGCCGCCAGGTCGTGCAGCGTAGGATGCAAACAGCAGGGGGCGACACAGTGAGTTATTTACCCTCTTCCCCCCCTTCAGCCTGTCCGACCTCCTCCACATGTCGGTGCAGATCTCGTCGGGGATGAAGTACCTGGCGTCCCTGAACTTCGTGCACCGCGACCTGGCCACCAGGAACTGCCTGCTGGACCGCCGCCTCACCATCAAGATCGCCGACTTCGGGATGAGCCGGAACCTGTACAGCAGCGACTACTACCGGATCCAGGGCCGGGCGGTGCTGCCCATCCGGTGGATGGCCTGGGAGAGCATCCTGCTGGTGAGGGAGGGGGGTTCACCTCCACCTGACTCTTCGTTATGGCTTTAGAACCTAGTTGACTTGGAATATACTCTTATGCATCGTGAGTATCAGTGGATCTTAGAGTTTTATGAATTATGCAGCTGTACAATTATGGAAAAGATACGGTAGAGGCACTCGTATCGTATTAGAAAAGCTGCATAGAAACGGACAAAATCAATGAAACGTCCTCAGTTTTCTCCTTTAATGAGAGTCCATGAGCTAAATTGATTATGACGAATAAAGTCCAACGTAGAGAACATTTACACTCACGTGACTGATCAAAGTCTTCCCACATATTCCCATAATAAGCTAAGACGTGAAACATGAAACATGATCAATATACTAGGTGACACGAAAGAACAACCGAAAGTTGCCCAATTGAAACAGATTCCTGAAGACGTCTCTCTCCTGTAGATGTTTAGAGGACTGGGTCACAACCTCTACTTCTTCTTCTACTGTTTCCTGGCTGATTGCAGCGCTGCGGCCGCGTCTATTAGCTGCAAACTGTGCTCAAACCAGCAGCTCAAAGGCAGAAAAGACCAGAAGCACCTCTTATTCTGGACCTGGTTATTTAGATAGTCATAAGTAGTGCCAGAGGCCAAGTGACTTGGTGACGAGTCGTTGGGGCACTTGGGGTCACGGCTATAGCCCGGGGGCGGTCCGGTGTCACGCTCGCCAGGCGGCAACAAGCAGTCAATCACTAAAACCCTCAGAGCTCCTCGACAAGGGAACCCAGTTCCTCCAGAAGACTGAGCAGGTTCACCTTAAATAAAGAGGTTTGGTCCAGACATTCAAGAACTGTCCATCAGACGTGTTTATTGTAACACTTGAACAGCTTGTGACTCCTGCAGCGTTTTGATGGTTTACCATGTGGTCTCCTCTCCAGGGTAAGTTCACCACGGCCAGTGACGTGTGGGCGTTCGGCGTCACCCTGTGGGAGATCTTCACTCTGTGCAAGGAGCAGCCCTACAGCCTGCTGTCCGACGAGCAGGTCATAGAGAACACTGGCGAGTTCTTCAGGAACCAGGGCAGACAGGTGAGCCACATCACAGACCAGTCCGGGATCCACTTGAGCTTGTTTGGCATTCATGTGACCAGGTTCCAGATTAGGACTACGCAGACCTTTAGGACACTTAGCACCACATGGGCCTGGATGCTAATAAACCAGTTCCGACCCTATCCTCGTGTTCTTTGAGACCACGTGGGTACATCTGAGGGATGCTTTCTTTCTGGTTCTTCACTAACAACCTCTTTGACTCTCCCGTATCTCCCGACCAGATCTTCCTCTACGGGCCTCCTCTCTGCCCACCTTCCCTCTTTGAGCTGATGATGCGCTGTTGGAGCCGGGACATACCCGACCGACCCACCTTCGAGGGACTCTACCAAGCCCTGAGGCCCCACGTCCACCAGTGAGCCGGAGCCACTGGTGGACGGACTTACTGGTGTACGACTGACACCAGTAGGTCCAGGACTGGAATTACGTAACAAGAGTAAGCAGCGTTCAGAGGGAAGAAGGAACTAGCAGGACTCAAGATGGAGGGAGGGGAGACGAGCCGGTCAACTCAGAGGACACCTGTCAGTCGTTGGTGAACTAAGATTTCTATCATTTCTGATTTCACAGTTCTATCCGTCTCTTTAAATCCCCTTTGACCAAGACGTCTTGACATATCTTTTTATCACGTTGTTTTGTGCCCAAAGTTTCATGAGCTTTATATTCTTCTTCTGTTTGGCTTATAAAGATGCCGACAACTGGACAGACTCCTCAGTCTTGGTAGTTTCCCCAGTCCCTATGTGTGTTTTTTATTGTAATTGTAAAGCACTGTCTGTGTCTCTCAGTTATACATGTTCATATATTAACCCACACTGGAGCTAGGGTTAGGGTCAAACTGTAGTGGAGCTTTATTTCTAGATTTGTATTGGATTTTATTTTTCTTGTTTTCAGTTGGTCTTTTTTTTGTGGATATGAATGTTGTCCAGCTGAGGTTCACAGACTGAACATCCGTCAGTGGGTGATTACAGAGAGGAAGTCTGTTGGAGGCACACGGAAACCAAGCCAACAATGGGCTGTTCCTCTCTGGTTGCCAAAGAGAAGGAAAGAGTGTACGTGATTCAACAATTGCAGGATTCCATTTATTTGTAAAACTCAATATACCATTACCATCTGCAAGTTGGTGGATGCTTTCACACAAAGTGCCTTAAATGTGTAGCACGAGTGCTACCGCTGGGAATCAAGCCACCGTGAGCAGGTCGCTAACAGAGTGTCTCATGTGTGTTGGGCCTAAACGATGTCTTTAGGGTTAGTGTTGGGCCTAAATGATGCCTGTAGGGTTAGTGTTGGGCCTAAACAATGTCTTTAGGGTTAGTGTTGGGTCTAAATGATGTCTTTAGGGTTAGTGTTGGGCCTAAATGATGGCTGTAGGGTTAGTGCTGGGCCTAAATGATGCATGTGGGGTTAGTGTTGGGTCTAAATGATGCCTGTAGGGTTAGTGTTGGGTCTAAATGATGCCTGTAGGGTTAGTGTTGGGTCTAAATGATGCCTGTGGGGTTAGTGTTGGGTCTAAATGATGCCTGTGGGGTTAGTGTTGGGTCTAAATGATGCATGTAGGGTTAGTGTTGGGTCTAAATGATGCCTGTAGGGTTAGTGTTGGGCCTAAATGATGCATGTGGGGTTAGTGTTGGGCCTAAATGATGCCTGTAGGGTTAGTGTTGGGTCTAAGCGATGCCTGTAGGGTTAGTGTTGGGCCTAAATGATGCCTGTAGGGTTAGTGTTGGGTCTAAATGATGCCTGTAGGGTTAGTGTTGGGCCTAAATGATGCATGTGGGGTTAGTGTTGGGCCTAAATGATGCCTGTGGGGTTATTGTTGGGCCTAAATGATGCCTGTAGGGTTAGTGTTGGGCCTAAATGATGCATGTGGGGTTAGTGTTGGGCCTAAATGATGCCTGTAGGGTTAGTGTTGGGCCTAAATGATGCCTGTGGGGTTATTGTTGGGCCTAAATGATGCCTGTAGGGTTAGTGTTGGGCCTAAATGATGCCTGTAGGGTTAGTGTTGGGCCTAAATGATGCCTGTGGGGTTATTGTTGGGCCTAAATGATGCCTGTAGGGTTAGTGTTGGGTCTAAGCGATGCCTGTAGGTTTGTGTTGGAGCCCTTAGACTGTGGATATGCTTTGTCTCCATTAGCCCTGCTCTGCCCTCGGGTTGTCGTTGGGTTTGCGCCTCCAAAGATTAGCCAGCTAGCCAGAAAGAAACACGTTAAAGTCCGTAGTTTCATCACGAGACAACAACCGTGAAACAAAAGGATTAAAGTATTTATGGAACTTAAACGGGGCCTTTGCAGCATTTTAAACTAGGATAGAGACACACAACACAACAAGCCACCAGGTTGAGTTTAGTAACTAAGTGAAGACATGATGGAGTCTCTCTGGAAATGCCAGTTAGCAAACTGAGCAGCTAGCTTGCTAGTTCTCTGAGGTCATAGGAGACAAGGTTGGCTTTACTTTAAGGACACATACTAACCCCTATGTTGGGCTTAATGGAACCTCGCACTCCTTCAGATCCTTTATCCATCCCTCCTTCCTTCAGTCATTTCACCGGATACATCTAAATAATACCCTCAAGATAATAGTACATAAGATAACTACACAAACAATCAGACTCCTATCCAGTACATATATATATATATCTATATATATATATATATATATGTGGGTGAGATCACCTGTCATCCAATCAGACGGGCCCCAAACATGTTGCTTCAGTAGCAGAGTATTACAGCAGTACAATACATCCATGCAGAAGGTTTATTGTACATGTTGTGGGTGCTCACATAATGATGCATGTTGAGTAAAGCTGTAGACTCAATGCATTGTACATATTCATCAACTATGAACTGCAGATCGTGGGAAGGTTTGTTCATTTATCATTCAGAGCCTGATTTATACAACATTGTGTTGCTAAAAACAGAGACAATCTATTTTTAAATATGTTTGACAATACTTTCTGATTCATGGATTGATACAAAACAATATCATCAAACCGTTGACTCTAATACAATGTTAAACCTGGCTAATAGTATTAAAACTAGCACATATTTAATAAGATAATGCCTCATATCTTTCCTCCCCCGTGTAAACGATGGATGTGGAGGAAGCAAAAGGAAAGCTGACTGCAACGGGATTAACAGACTTTGAGTTCAGCACATTATCATGTTTTTAATGTTATAACTGTATGTCCCATTCTTTTATTGTTTAGTCACTCATTAGTGTGTATTACATGTGAGCAGTATTTTAGAATCTGTAAAATGGCACAAATCAACATGACCTTCACGGGGAAGAGGGAGGAAGACCTTCTACGAGTGTGTGTGTGTGTGTGTGTGTGTGTGAGTGTGTGAGTGAGTGTGTGTGTGTGTGTGTGAGTGTGTGTGAGTGTGTGTGTGTGAGTGTGTGTGTGTGTGTGTGTGTGCGTGTGTGTGAGTGTGTGTGAGTGTGTGTGTGTGAGTGTGTGTGAGTGAGTGTGTGTGTGTGTGTGAGTGTGAGTGTGAGTGAGTGTGTGTGTGTGTGTGTGTGAGTGTGTGTGTGTGTGTGTGAGTGAGTGTGTGTGTGTGTGTGTGAGTGTGTGTGAGTGTGTGTGTGAGTGTGTGTGTGTGTGTGTGTGTGTGCGTGTCTGTGAGTGTGTGTGTGAGTGTGTGTGAGTGTGTGTGTGTGTGTGTGCGTGTGTGTGAGTGTGTGTGAGTGAGTGTGTGTGAGTGTGTGTGTGTGTGAGTGTGTGAGTGTGTGTGTCTGTGAGTGTGTGTGTGTGTGTGTGAGTGTGAGTGTGTGAGTGTGTGTGTGTGTGAGTGTGTGTGAGTGTGTTCGTGTCTGTGAGTGTGTGTGTGTGTGTGTGAGTGTGAGTGTGTGAGTGTGTTCGTGTCTGTGAGTGTGTGTGTGTGTGTGTGTGTGAGTGTGTGTGTTTCTGACATTCCTTTGAGCACTGGGACTGAAGTGGTATGATTACATGAGGCGAAGGGACAGAAAGTAAGGAAACCACTAAACTCAATCTCCCAGAATCCTTTGCTCCGGCGAGCCTATGTATTTTGTTCTGGTTCCATTAGTTTGATAGTGTACAGTATAAGTGATCTAAAATATCTCAGTGTGTGAATGCAGATTATGTGGGATAAGTATTGATAATTGATTATCTATCAGAATTTAAAACCTTTTCTCTGATTACTTCTATTCTAGGAAGGTGTAGTTTTCCCCGACGGTAACATTTCTAACAGACGTGTCCTCACGTGTACTGTGCACGGGCTCCTGTCTGTGTATGTTAATATATTGGGAGTTGGTAACTGTCGTCCTTCTCACTCTGTACCCTCTCATGTTGGTTTTTCCTCTAATAAACAGTAACGTGTGTCAACAGAAGAGTCCACGGAGTCTTATTTTACATTTAAAGCTCCTCAAACACACTCTAAAGTTTATAGAAATATCAAAATGTGTCTTTAAGGTTAAGCATCCCATATATATATATATATATATATATATATATATATATATATATATATATATATATATACATAACCCGGTCATGTCCTAGAAGCCCCATGAGGGGAAGTGGCTGAATACGATGCTCGACGTACCTGATGCATAAAAAGATCCGTGACAGTAAGTTGTCGTATTCTCTATTCGGAGCCTCACAGAACTGATACGCTGTATCATATTTGACATAATCACAATAGAATTTAGCCTCAGACGTGTTAATATGTAAAGCTATTGACTACTAAACTAAAAGGTATGTCTGTGTTCAGAGTGATTGATTAGTGGAACATCATACAGTACCACGTAGAACCCGCCCGGCGAGGGACCTTCCTGCCTCTCGTCCTGAAGCTTTTACGGTTCCGTTTCAGTCATGACGAACCAGTCAGTGGAACGTGTGCACGTTGTTAATGAAAGAACCCCAAAGTACCACGTATAACACCTGGAACCGCTAACAGCAACAGAACCTCTGGGTTCTAAGAGAGAACCCGTTTTCTTGTCTGGAGCTGCGTTGCATTTGGAACATCTTGAATATCCTTCAGGGATTGAAACCAGCTCGTTATTCACTTTTAAGGTGGATTCACTTTTAAGGTGGATTCACTTTTAAGGTGGATTCTTTGCTTCTTCTTCCAGGATAAACGATGTCTCATGGGTTCTAGTTCTCAGCGGGGTTCACGGAGGGCAGGAACGTTCCCCGTGACATTGGTACAACTTCACAGCCAATAAACAGGAACATCATTAATAGGATACTTTCATTGATTCATCCTTTTTCAGCCACTAGGGGGCAGACACACTCAACACACAGCTCAAGGTGTTAGCACCAGGATGAGCATCAGGAGTCTTCATGCTTGTGTCACATGAGGAACAGAAGTCCAATCTTCTGTCTATCATCTCTGTGTTTGGTCTGTGGCTTCATCTCATCTGGATCAAGTGGCAGAATGCAGATCCTCAAATGGCCTCTCGAGTATGAAGAATGAATCCCACCAGATCTTCATGTTAAAATGAGAAGTAAACGTGAGGCATTCCCATGAGGTACATGTATTTAACCCCTTCAGCGCGTTCAGGGCCTCTTACCCGTTGGATCTTCCTGGAACACTTGCAGGAAGATCCTGATACGATGAAGAACCACCTCAGCGGGTCCCTTTCAACCTGAAGGACCGGTATCTCCACTCTGAGCTCCCTCCGGGTGCCTTAGCTCCTCCCCCTCTCTAAGGCGGAGCCCAGTGACCCGACAACAGGAAGCTCATTCTGCCGCCTGCATCTCTTTCTTTCGGTCAAGACCCAGAGCTCATGACCGGAGGTGAGGGTCTGAACCTACATGGACTGGGAAATAATCTCACCCTCGTTCCTGAACCAGAATCTCAGGACACTGAACCCCCCTCGCTCGGGGCAGTGACCCAGCAGAGAACCTCGGCCTCAGGCTCGGAGGTACCGACCGAGGCTGAAACCTCTCTGTGGAGCAGTCGGTGAGGAGCGTTGGCTGGTTCCTCACTCAGCCCTCCTACGAGGCCGTCTGATTGGTCCAAGTCAGCTTGGACCTTGATACGCTTAGAAAGAACTTACTGAACTTATGTACTCTTTGTCAGGGTCCCAGTCAGCGACTGAATGGGACAACAACAACAACAACAGTTAGGTTTAGACAACAACAACAACAACAACAGTTAGCTTTAGACAACAACAACAACAGTTAGGTTTAGACAACAACACCAACAGTTAGGTTTAGACAACAACACCAACAGTTAGGTTTAGACAAATAAACCAACAGTTAGGTTTAGACAACTAAACCAACAGTTAGGTTTAGACAACAACACCAACAGTTAGGTTTAGACAACAACAACAACAGTTAGGTTTAGACAACAACAACAACAGTTAGGTTTAGACAACAACACCAACAGATAGGTTTAGACAACAACACCAACAGTTAGGTTTAGACAACAACACCAACAGTTAGGTTTAGACAAATAAACCATCAGTTAGGTTTAGACTACAACACCAACAGTTAGGTTTAGACAACAACAACAACAGTTAGGTTTAGACAACAACACCAACAGATAGGTTTAGACAACAACATCAACAGTTAGGTTTAGACAACAACACCAACAGATAGGTTTAGACAACAACATCAACAGTTAGGTTTAAACAACAACACCAACAGTTAGGTTTAGACAACTAAACCAACAGTTAGGTTTAGACAACAACACCAACAGTTAGGTTTAGACAACAACAACAACAACAGTTAGGTTTAGACAACAACACCAACAGTTAGGTTTAGACAAATAAACCATCAGTTAGGTTTAGACTACAACACCAACATTTAGGTTTAGACAACAACAACAACAGTTAGGTTTAGACAACAACAACAACAGTTAGGTTAAGACAACAACAACAGTTAGGTTTAGACAACAACACCAACAGTTAGGTTTAGACAACACCAACAGTTAGGTTTAGACAACAACAACAGTTAGGTTTAGACAACAACACCAACAGTTAGGTTTAGACAACACCAACAGTTAGGTTTAGACAACAACAACAACAGTTAGGTTTAGACAACAACATCAACAGTTAGCTTTAGACAACAACAACAACAGTTAGGTTAAGACAACAACAACAGTTAGGTTTAGACAACAACACCAACAGTTAGGTTTAGACAACAACAACAGTTAGGTTTAGACAACAACAACAGTTAGGTTTAGACAACAACACCAACAGTTAGGTTTAGACAAATAAACCATCAGTTAGGTTTAGACTACAACACCAACAGTTAGGTTTAGACAACAACAACAACAGTTAGGTTTAGACAACAACACCAACAGTTAGGTTTAGACAACAACACCAACAGATAGGCTTAGACAACAACATCAACAGTTAGGTTTAGACAACAACAACAACAGTTAGGTTTAGACAACAACACCAACAGTTAGGTTTAGACAACAACACCAACAGTTAGGTTTAGACAAATAAACCATCAGTTAGGTTTAGACTACAACACCAACAGTTAGGTTTAGACAACAACAACAACAGTTAGGTTTAGACAACAACACCAACAGTTAGGTTTAGACAACAACACCAACAGATAGGTTTAGACAACAACATCAACAGTTAGGTTTAGACAACAACACCAACAGATAGGTTTAGACAACAACACCAACAGTTAGGTTTAGACAACAACACCAACAGTTAGGTTTAGACAAATAAACCATCAGTTAGGTTTAGACTACAACACCAACAGTTAGGTTTAGACAACAACACCAACAGTTAGGTTTAGACAACAACACCAACAGTTAGGTTTAGACAACAACACCAACACATAGGTTTAGACAACAACATCAACAGTTAGGTTTAAACAACAACACCAACAGTTAGGTTTAGACAACTAAACCAACAGTTAGGTTTAGACAACAACACCAACAGATAGGTTTAGACAACAACAACAACAGTTAGGTTTAGACAACAACACCAACAGTTAGGTTTAGACAAATAAACCATCAGTTAGGTTTAGACTACAACACCAACAGTTAGGTTTAGACAACAACAACAACAGTTAGGTTTAGACAACAACACCAACAGTTAGGTTTAGACAACAACACCAACAGATAGGTTTAGACAACAACACCAACAGTTAGGTTCAGACAACTAAACCAACAGTTAGGTTTAGACAACAACACCAACAGTTAGGTTTAGACAAATAAACCATCAGTTAGGTTTAGACTACAACACCAACAGTTAGGTTTAGACAACAACAACAACAGTTAGGTTTAGACAACAACACCAACAGATAGGTTTAGACAACAACATCAACAGTTAGGTTTAGACAACAACACCAACAGATAGGTTTAGACAACAACATCAACAGTTAGGTTTAGACAACAACACCAACAGTTAGGTTTAGACAAATAAACCATCAGTTAGGTTTAGACTACAACACCAACGGTTAGGTTTAGACAACAACAACAACAGTTAGGTTTAGACAACAACAACAACAACAGTTAGGTTAAGACAACAACAACAGTTAGGTTTAGACAACAACACCAACAGTTAGGTTTAGACAACACCAACAGTTAGGTTTAGACAACAACAACAACAGTTAGGTTTAGACAACAACATCAACAGTTAGCTTTAGACAACAACTACAACAGTTAGGTTAAGACAACAACAACAGTTAGGTTTAGACAACAACACCAACAGTTAGGTTTAGACAACAACAACAGTTAGGTTTAGACAACAACACCAACAGTTAGGTTTAGACAACAACAACAGTTAGGTTTAGACAACAACAACAGTTAGGTTTAGACAACAACACCAACAGTTAGGTTTAGACAACAACACCAACAGTTAGATTTAGACAACAACACCAACAGTTATGTTTAAACAACAACACCAACAGTTAGGTTTAGACAACAACAACAACAGTTAGGTTTAGACAACAACAACAACAGTTAGGTTTAGACATGTAAATGATCTGGTCTCCATCAACATGGTCACACGAGGACAAACGAGGCGAGCTGGTTTCAGCTCTTTCCTCCACGCCGACTGATTGACAGGTGATCTACAGTAACACAGGAATAGACAAATGAGCCACTTGTCTGATGTTTAATAGAAGTGTGTGGAGGTCAGGGGTCCGCTGGCTGATGTGGATTCAGGTTTTGTTTGGGTTTTAATGAGTCTGGCTTCTGTTACAGCTGCTTTACAGGAGGAATGAGCTGTTCTGAGGAAAAGAGGGATGAATGAGGCGACACGTCACGTACCCGTTGACATGTTGGGAGTATGTAACTGACACTGCTGACGGACGCCCCAGAGCCGCCTTGTTTTGATCCTTTATTTAGGTCAGTCTGGTCTCAACCAGCATTCAACGCTATACCTTCCAAATATATCGTGCCGTAATTTGTAGATCCCCCAAGAAATTATCCACGTAATCATGAGGAAGTATAAAGAATGCAAAAACACTCACATAAGTGGATAAGGCCGATGAGAGGCCACTGTTTGTTCCCCATGTGAGAGTCAACGTTGCATTCTCTCTCCTGACCACCAGGGGGCGACTCCTCTGGTTGTATAGAAGTCTATGCTTCATGTGTTAAAGCTGCATTTTCTCTCCTGGCCACCAGGGGGCGACTCCTCTGGTTGTATAGAAGTCTATGCTTCATGTGTTAAAGCTGCATTTTCTCTCCTGACCACCAGGGGGCGACTCCTCTGGTTGTATAGAAGTCTATGCTTCATGTGTTAAAGCTGCATTCTCTCTCCTGACCACCAGGGGGCGACTCCTCTGGTTGTATAGAAGTCTATGCTTCATGTGTTAAAGCTGCATTTTCTCTCCTGGCCACCAGGGGGTGACTCCTCTGGTTGTATAGAAGTCTATGCTTCATGTGTTAAAGCTGCATTCTCTCTCCTGACCACCAGGGGGCGACTCCTCTGGTTGTATAGAAGTCTATGCTTCATGTGTTAAAGCTGCATTCTCTCTATTGACCACCAGGGGGCGACTCCTCTGGTTGTATAGAAGTCTATGCTTCATGTGTTAAAGCTGCATTCTCTCTACTGACCACCAGGGGGCGACTCCTCTGGTTGTATAGAAGTCTATGCTTCATGTGTTACCAAAGATGGTTAATTCTCCATTAATGTCCCGTAGGCCGATAATAACGGAAGAAAAAATAGCCATCCGCAAGCTCCGATTGGTTGTTTCACGGCACATGTCACATGTCACATGTCACATGTGACATGTGACATGTGACAGCCTTCCAAGAAGTTGAGCTACATATTTTTTTATCTTGCACGGAGTCGCTCTTGATGTACTTCAGGGCACAAAAAACCTCTGCTGATGGTTTTTTGTGTGGTCGCCTTCTTTACACACACACACACACACACACACACACACACACACACACACACACACACACACACACACACACACACACACACACACACACACCTCATAAGCAGCTGCTGTATAGTTTGTGATTTTTGTTGCATTAGCACCATCTTTCTTGCGCCCTGGAAGTGTCGGTGACGTTGTTGGATGCTTTTGTGTTCCCGTGGCTCTTTATGTGTCCTGTGAGCAGGGGGCCCTCATTATGAGGCTGTGTAAAGCGCTCCGACACCTGCTTCTCGTTGGAAACAGCAGCGGCGGCGTTCCTGAAAGGGGAAGTGCAGAGCGCTGCGGGTAAAGTCGACCTGCCTTTTGATCTTCACTCAAATGTCATTAAAAATAAGGAGCCGTCGTGCAGCTGGATCACTTTTTCCTTCAACGCGATGGAATCGGTTTTAACGACGCCCACGTGGAGCCGGCTCGCAGCTAGCTGCTGCGCGGCCGCTAGCTGCTGCGCGGACGCTAGCTGCTGCGTGGCGCCGTTTCTCGTGTCGTCAGTTGACTCCGTTTCACGGTGTTCGTGAGGAACCAACAACGGGGTCAATGGTTTGAACCCGCAGTTCCACTAATGGCCACTAGATGGTTGAGATGCTCACGCTGTGACGGTCAACGGATATATTTCACAAAGTGCAGTTATTGTCTTCTCCACTGCATTCAGTCTCTTATTTACATGTTGACTGTTATTTAAGACAATGAAGTCGCTTCAGGGAACTTTGCATCAGTTCGAAGGGATTTGTTAATAAATGGAATGACACAAATACAGACATTTGGACACAAAGCACAATGGGACAACAATGGGACAACAATGGGACAACAATGAGACAACGGGACAACAACGGGACAACAATGGGACAACAATGGGACAACAACGGGACAACGGAACAACAACGGGACAACAACGGGACAACAACGGGACAACAATGGGACAACGGGACAACAACGGGACAGCAATGGGACAACGGGACAACAACGAGACAACAACAGGACAACAATGGGACAACGGGACAACAACGGGACAACAATGGGACAACAATGGGACAACAATGGGACAACGGGACAACAACGGGACAACAACTGGACAACAATGGGACAACAATGGGACAACGGGACAACAACGGGACAACAACGGGACAATGGGACAACGGGACAACAATGGGACAACAATGGGACAACAATGGGACAACGGGACAACAACGGGACAACAACGGGACAATGGGACAACGGGACAACAACGAGACAACAACAGGACAACAATGGGACAACGGGACAACAACGGGACAACAATGGGACAACGGGACAACAACGGGACAACAATGGGACAATGGGACAACGGGACAGCAATGGGACAACGGGACAACAACGAGACAACAACAGGACAACAATGGGACAACGGGACAACAACGGGACAACAATGGGACAACGGGACAACAACGGGACAACAATGGGACAACAATGGGACAACGGGACAACAACGGGACAACGGGACAACAATGGGACAACGGGACAACAACGGGACAACAATGGGAAAACAATGGGACAACGGGACAACAACGAGACAACAACAGGACAACAATGGGACAACAACGGGACAACAATGGGACAACAATGGGACAACAATGGGACAACGGGACAACAACGAGACAGCAATGGGACAACGGGACAACAATGGGACAACAATGGGACAACGGGACAACAACGGGACAACAACAGGACAACAATGGGACAACAACGGGACAACAATGGGACAACAATGGGACAACAACGGGACAACGGGACAACAACGAGACAGCAATGGGACAACGGGACAACGGGACAACAACGGGACAACGGGACAACAATGGGACAACGGGACAACAACGAGACAACAACAGGACAACAATGGGACAACGGGACAACAACGAGACAGCAATGGGACAACAATGGGACAATGGGACAACAAGGTAAACAAAGCACCGCTCTGTTTCTGGACATCCGTTGGTCTCTTTGCTCTGAGAAGTTGTTTCAATCATTTAGTCTGAAATAAAGTCTTTCCTTAAAGTGTCATCAGCATTAACTTGTCCTTATAAGTCACAACGACTTTCCGTGTAATGAGTAGAAACTGTATTTTTATTGTGGAGACACATTTATTTTTAAAAGACTTTACGTTTACTGAGGACGGGAAGTTTATTTTGAAAATATTTTACGTTTACTATGAGGACGGAAGTTTATTTTGAAAATACTTTACGTTTACTATAAGGACGGGAAGTTTATTTTGAAAATTATTTATGTTTACTATGAGGACGGAAGTTTATTTTGAAAATACTTTACGTTTACTATGAGGACGGAAGTTTATTTTGAAAATACACTATGCATGTAATGAGTGAACACTTTACATATACTGTGACGAAAGAAGTTTATTTTGAAAGTTGTAATTTACTGTTAACTCATTTGAAGTGACTCATGAGAACATAACCTGTAACCTATGGAGAGTTTAAAGGGTTAAAGTGTGTGTGTGTGTGTGTGTGTGTGTGTGTGTGTGTGTGTGTGTGTGTGTGTGTGTGTGTGTGTGTGTGTGTGTGTGTGTGTGTGTGTGTGTGTGTGTGTGCAGCATGTGGGTGGCAGCTTGTGTCTTTTACAGTTCTCTTAGAGGAGGAAACTTCTCAGTTCTGTTAAGTGCTTCAATTTCAGCCTCTTTTTTTAAAGCATCCTGAGCGCTCGGTGGGAGGAAGTTGTTCTCCAGTAAAACTGAAGGAAGCAGCTTGAAGTCATGATTAATACTATGAAACAGGATCATAAGTCATGATTCATACTGTGAAACAGGATCATAAGCAGAAGTCATGTTTAATACTGTGAAACAGGATCATAAGTCATGATTCATACTGTGAAACAGGATCATAAGTCATGATTCATACTGTGAAACAGGATCATAAGTCATGATTAATACTGTGAAACAGGATCATAAGTCATGATTCATACTGTGAAACAGGATCATAAGTCATGTTTAATACTGTGAAACAGGATCATAATCATAAGACATGATTAATACTGTGAAACAGGATCATAAGTCATGTTTAATACTGTGAAACAGGATCATAAGACATGATTAATACTATGAAACAGGATCATAAGTCATGTTTAATACTGTGAAACAGGATCATAAGTCATGTTTAATACTGTGAAACAGGATCATAATCATAAGACATGATTAATACTGTGAAACAGGATCATAAGTCATGTTTAATACTGTGAAACAGGATCATAAGTCATGATTCATACTGTGAAACAGGATCATAAGTCATGATTCATACTGTGAAACAGGATCATAAGTCATGTTTAATACTGTGAAACAGGATCATAAGACATGATTAATACTGTGAAACAGGATCATAAGACATGATTAATACTGTGAAACAGGATCATAAGTCATGATTCATACTGTGAAACAGGATCATAAGCAGAAGTCATGATTAATACTGTGAAACAGGATCATAAGCAGAAGTCATGATTAATACTGTGAAACAGGATCATAAGCAGAAGTCATGATTCATACTGTGAAACAGGATCATAAGTCATGATTCATACTGTGAAACAGGATCATAAGACATGATTAATACTGTGAAACAGGATCATAAGTCATGATTCATACTGTGAAACAGGATCATAAGTCATGTTTAATACTGTGAAACAGGATCATAAGACATGATTAATACTGTGAAACAGGATCATAAGTCATGTTTAATACTATGAAACAGGATCATAAGTCATGTTTAATACTGTGAAACAGGATCATAAGTCATGTTTAATACTGTGAAACAGGATCATAAGACATGATTAATACTATGAAACAGGATCATAAGTCATGTTTAATACTGTGAAACAGGATCATAAGTCATGTTTAATACTGTGAAACAGGATCATAAGTCATGATTCATACTGTGAAACAGGATCATAAGACATGATTAATACTATGAAACAGGATCATAAGTCATGTTTAATACTGTGAAACAGGATCATAAGTCATGTTTAATACTGTGAAACAGGATCATAAGACATGATTAATACTATGAAACAGGATCATAAGTCATGTTTAATACTGTGAAACAGGATCATAAGACATGATTAATACTGTGAAACAGGATCATAAGTCATGATTAATACTATGAAACAGGATCATAAGTCATGTTTAATACTGTGAAACAGGATCATAAGACATGATTAATACTGTGAAACAGGATCATAAGTCATGTTTAATACTGTGAAACAGGATCATAAGTCATGTTTAATACTGTGAAACAGGATCATAAGTCATGATTCATACTGTGAAACAGGATCATAAGTCATGTTTAATACTGTGAAACAGGATCATAAGACATGATTAATACTGTGAAACAGGATCATAAGACATGATTAATACTGTGAAACAGGATCATAAGTCATGTTTAATACTGTGAAACAGGATCATAAGTCATGTTTAATACTGTGAAACAGGATCATAAGTCATGATTCATACTGTGAAACAGGATCATAAGCAGAAGACATGATTCATACTGTGAAACAGAAACAGACATATGAGCCACTTGTCAACCTTTCGGTACCCTGACAGGCCTTTGTTGGTCCAGAGTGGACCCTCCAGATATAATAATAATAATAATAATAATAATGAATGGCCACCTTAACGTGGTGGAGGAGTTTGAGTGGCTCAGTGATCCTGGGAGCTATGTTGTCCGGGGCATCAGCCCCTGGTAGGGTCTCCCAAGGCAAACAGGTCTCGGGGGAGAGCCCAGACTAAGAGCGGTTCAATAAACCCTGATGATAAGCAGCCCACGGACTGAAGCTACCTTGCCCGGACAAGGGAAACCGGGGCACCCTCCCGGAGCCAGACCGAGGAGGGGAGCTCGTCGGCGAGCGTCTGGTGGCCGGGCTTTCTCCCATGGGGCCCGGTCGGGCTCAGCCCGAAAGAACAACATGGAGCAGCAGTCACCCTGTGGACCCACCACACGTTTACATTCTGCATTATGAAGAGTCATAACTAAGTCACGTTTACATTCTGCATTATGAAGAGTCATAACTAAGTCACGTTTACATTCTGCATTATGAAGAGTCATAACTAAGTCACGTTTACATTCTGCATTATGAAGAGTCATAACTAAGTCACGTTTACATTCTGCATTATGAAGAGTCATAACTAAGTCACGTTTACATTCTGCATTATGAAGAGTCATAACTAAGTCACGTTTACATTCTACATTATGAAGAGTCATAACTAAGTCACGTTTACATTCTGCATTATGAAGAGTCATAACTAAGTCACGTTTACATTCTACATTATGAAGAGTCATAACTAAGTCACGTTTACATTCTGCATTATGAAGAGTCATAACTAAGTCACGTTTACATTCTGCATTATGAAGAGTCATAACTAAGTCACGTTTACATTCTGCATTATGAAGAGTCATAACTAAGTCACGTTTACATTCTACATTATGAAGAGTCATAACTAAGTCACGTTTACATTCTGCATTATGAAGAGTCATAACTAAGTCACGTTTACATTCTACATTATGAAGAGTCATAACTAAGTCACGTTTACATTCTGCATTATGAAGAGTCATAACTAAGTCACGTTTACATTCTGCATTATGAAGAGTCATAACTAAGTCACGTTTACATTCTGCATTATGAAGAGTCATAACTAAGTCACGTTTACATTCTGCATTATGAAGAGTCATAACTAAGTCACGTTTACATTCTGCATTATGAAGAGTCATAACTAAGTCACGTTTACATTCTACATTATGAAGAGTCATAACTAAGTCACGTTTACATTCTGCATTATGAAGAGTCATAACTAAGTCACGTTTACATTCTACATTATGAAGAGTCATAACTAAGTCACGTTTACATTCTGCATTATGAAGAGTCATAACTAAGTCACGTTTACATTCTGCATTATGAAGAGTCATAACTAAGTCACGTTCACATTCTGCATTATGAAGAGTCATAACAAGTCACGTTCACATTCTGCATTATGAAGAGTCATAACAAGTCACGTTTACATTCTGCATTATGAAGAGTCATAACTAAGTCACGTTTACATTCTGCATTATGAAGAGTCATAACTAAGTCACGTTTACATTCTGCATTATGAAGAGTCATAACTAAGTCACGTTTACATTCTGCATTATGAAGAGTCATAACTAAGTCACGTTTACATTCTGCATTATGAAGAGTCATAACTAAGTCACGTTTACATTCTGCATTATGAAGAGTCATAACTAAGTCACGTTTACATTCTGCATTATGAAGAGTCATAACTAAGTCACGTTTACATTCTGCATTATGAAGAGTCATAACTAAGTCACGTTTACATTCTGCATTATGAAGAGTCATAACTAAGTCACGTTTACATTCTGCATTATGAAGAGTCATAACTAAGTCACGTTTACATTCTGCATTATGAAGAGTCATAACTAAGTCACGTTTACATTCTGCATTATGAAGAGTCATAACTAAGTCACGTTTACATTCTGCATTATGAAGAGTCATAACTAAGTCACGTTTACATTCTGCATTATGAAGAGTCATAACTAAGTCAC